>NC_140935.1:73280226-73552726 GCF_014529385.1 Adiantum capillus-veneris | reverse complement strand
TCTACAATTTGTAGAATTGAGTGACCGGCTTTCAGATCTTGTGAGCCAATGACAACTTTGTAAGGATTCTGTAGAATTTTTTTTTCTAAACCTTCAACTTCTTTAGGCCAAGTTGCACTTCAATACAAACTCTCTCTGTTAGGCCGAATTTGGGCGATAATTTTTTTGATTTGAGGTTCCAAACCCATGTTCAGCATTTGATCTACTTCATCAAGGACAAGATATGTAACCCTGCAAAGGTTGGTTTGTCTACCACTTGTGTTTGCTCTTCTTTCTTCATTCGTGATTCCTTTGTTCCTGCATCAAGATGATCCAAGTTGCATTTTACACTGTTAGCTTTTGTGTGCTTTGTAAATCATTATACTACTTCTACTTGATACATGACTTAATTTTAGCCCGACAAACCCCAATTAATTTCCCAAGTTAGTAACTTGCATCAAAAGGGCTTTATCTGAAATTATTTGTGATAGATGCCCATCTATGAGCTATCATGGTCCATTTGTCCCAAAATTCATATACATGATGAAGAAGGTATGTAGATGGCTATCATGGCTCTAGATTTGGAAAAATTGCATCTTTGGCTAGCTAGGGGTTATGCTTTTTTTAAAAATAATAAACCCTTAGCTTGTACTCTCTATTTGTGGCCTCCTGACAAAGTTTGACTTGATTTGGACTTGTACAAGCTAACTTTTTGGATTTCTCGAGAATGACTGATGGGCATCTCTGGCACCTTCTGGCTGCTAAACATATGTAGAATCAATGGTGATGACCAGAATTTGGCTTGATCCCTGGTTGCTCCTACAGACATCTATCACAATAGATGATTGTACTGTCATTTTTGCCCCTTTTTTTCTTGTCAGTATAGTTAGTCTCTTTTGTTTGTTAGGCTTCATTAAGCCACATACAAGATAGAAGATTTACAGTATAAAGATCTACTTCATGTATACGGCCTTGTAGTCGCATGAAATGTCAGATAGGAAACTTTACACTTGATGGGTGCTTTTGTTTAGTTGATCACCACTTTCTTTGTCCTTGTAGTCCATCCCGGACTATGATGACCTCATGTTGTTGTTGAAGGCTAATCGGTGTTCTTTTCTTACCTATGACATTACCCATTGTGCGTATGGCTTTTGAGACATTCTTTGTGAAGTGTCGTCATTTTCTTGGACCTTCTTTGCTTTGTACGGCTCGACATCTCTTCAGTCTGTTCTTCATCTGGATTATGGACTTTTCCTGGCCTTTTTTTAATCTCAAAAATAGCGAAATAAAACCAAAAATCAACTCAACAAAAACCAAAATCATTCTAATAGAATTCTAAATGCTATGTACACTATATACATTTTCCTAGGGGCTCATGTATGGCTTTTGTCCTCGTACTCCTCTTGTAATGCTATTATAAGGGCATATACTCTGAATTTTATCAAAAAAAATGTCACAATCAAACGCAAATTATCAATACAACTCACAAAACATTGCCCTCTAATATTCATAATATTAGGTCCGCCTTTAGAATGCCTCTCCCCCTCCTATTTGGAGTCCTCCTTGACGACAAGGTATCACCAAGGGTATGTGTTGTGCTTGGGCAATCAAAAATTGTGCATATGCGGGTCTTCTAATGTAGCCCTATTATGCATACACAGTCAATGCATGTAAAAGATTTATGTTGTGCAAGATGTGGGTATAAGCAATTTGTTTATTGGCATTTACTATCGAGGCTTCCTATTCTAAGCAATGTGATGTTCTTTGAAGCTCATGTGCCGTTTGCTTAATGGAAGGTTGTAGAGGCTTTATGAAGGCTTACTTATTTGTTCGATGCTTCTTTGGAATTCATTTTAGCCTTCTGGTGGTTTGTCGTATTTGGCATTGTTCTCAGAGTAGGTTTTCTTTTACTATAATCGTAGGAGGAATTGAAAGAATTCAAGCGGCGGTGCAGTGACAGTAGTTTTATTGGTTTCCTTTAGGACCCACTTCTTTGTGATTACTGGTTGCTTCATTATGTTGCTCGTTTGGGAACCCATACTTGTCCCTGCTTTGTTTGTGTTTGAAGAGACTTCTTTGGGATCCACCTTGTCTTTGTGTGAGTCTTCAGCGGTCTTTGCTTCAGCTCTTGTACTCTTGGTTGAGGATGAGATTCAAACTTTGGGAGTTTATACTTTAACTGTTTTGGAATCCGAATGAATTCCTAACCTCTTTGTGCTTGAATCAACTTCTTTGAAACCCAAATTTGAGTTGCGAAAGCTTGCGACTTTGTGACTTTATTAGATGTTCTTGCAAGCTTTGACGGTTTTGCTTTTGATGTAGAATCCCATGATTTTTCATCAGAGATCTTTGCCTTCTTGATCCACACCTATCTTTGGCCTGTCTTTGGCCAATCTAGCTCTTTGGTATCCAGATTTGTCGAACTTTTTGGTTCTGACTTGTTGTTCTTTGCTTTTGGCCTTCTTTGGTTGTCACGAAAGTTGCCAGCGATAGTGATGACCTGAGTTTTTGGTAAGGAACTCCATAGCACGTTCCCTTTGTGGTTTGACTGGTTATTAAAAGTTACTTTCTCCTTGCTCTTGGATTGTTGTTGCTGGGATGATAACTTTGATATCCACTTGATTAGAGCATTGGTAGCTCGTTGACATGGCTAGTCTTTTCTTCATGTATGGGAACCACGTACGATCATGCTTGTTGCGGTTGCGTTTCCATTGAGGATTTTGGAATCCAATTTTGATGCACTTTATTTTTTTAGCGGTAACATTGTTTCCTGGGTCTTTGATATGGACAATCATAAAAGTACGCATTAGTTAAAGTTTCATGCTTATCACCTGTTGGGTCGTTTGGATTTCCATTGTTTGCATCTTCTTGAAGCTCCAAGTGTTCTACAGAGTCGTAGAACTCGTCTTCTTATTCGTCTTTATTTTCCTGGATCACACTCACTGCAAAGTAAGGAACAACAGCATAGCCATTTTCATCACAAAACTTCGTTGTTGGATCGTCTTGAATAGCGCACACATCAAGAGTAGCCAAGATGTGTTCCCATTCAAGTGGCTCTAATTCTTCCTCAGGAAAGGGTTCTTGGTTATAATCCGTCTCATCAATTGCCCTTTCTAGGATGCCTTTCTCTCACTTTAAGCTTCCGCATTGTGAAGCTCCACACATCCATAGTTCTTTAGGCTTACCCAACCATGCTAGAAGTTATGATCTTGCTATGGTAGCAAAATCAAACTCTTCAACCGATGTTCTCATCAAATCGTTGTAGCTATGGTCTTTCAAGTTCATCTTTGTCGTGGTTTCCATATGTCTCAAGTAGATATGTCATAACCCCAATCTTGGATCATTTTTAGTTGTCTCATGAATGGTCTTCCTAGAATGATGTCATAGTTGTTCTTGCCAAAGTCAACAATAGCAAAGGTTTGCTCATATTTAATGCCACAAGAAGTAACAAGTGCTTTTTATAGCAATCCTATGGACCTTTCCATGTGTCCATCTGCAAGCTGCAATTTCATCCTTGACGCCCTCACTGCTGGTTTTCCCCATGTTTTCTAGACCTCTTTTGTTGCAATGGAAACACCGGCTCCGGTGTCAAGGATTGCCATGGTTTTTACACCTCTATCATAATATTTTCCTACTTTGTTTAGTGGCACTGGCCAAGTGTTTAGTGGAGGCATTTTAAGCTCTTTGACCCCTTCCTCAATTTGATTCATTGTTTTTTAACACCAAATTTCTCTAGAATTTTCCCACAGTTGCCCACGTGTTTGGTCGTATTTTGAGCAGTTCAGCTAATATTATCGTGCAGTTGACTGGTGTAGAGATAATATCTATCAGCCCTTTTGAATCGATGACCTTGTTGGAAGACAGTCTCTATGATGGGACTGCAACAACCTCTGACTTGGCCTCATACTCTCTCGTATAGGATGGTAATGTTCTTAGCGAATGGGGTTGATTGTGCATAGACTGTATAGATCCTTTGTCTCCCCAATACGATTCCACTTTAGATTTATTTGAGATTCAACCTCAATTTCGTCTATTGGTGGAAGAGACACTCCTCTTCCATCACCCACCTGGTTTACTCGTCTACTTAGCTCACTCGCTTCATTGGCCTCTCTGACTTGTTTCCAAAATTTGTCAAGACCATCTATTTCTTTACAGCTGTCGGGTATAGCTGTGTGAAATCCTCAGAAGAGTTATCTGTGGTATTCAACATTGTCCTTGAATCTAATGCCGGATCCTTGAGATTTTGTGCATGCTCATGACTAGACTCTAGCTCTTTTCGTTCTTGGATTGGTGGGATTACTAGTGTAGGTGGGAAAAGGACCACACCCTCAGGTTTTCAAACTTGTGGTTCTAGTAAATCTTGGGCTGTTTTAATCATTTTCTTGCACATTTCAAGCATGTCTTTTCTAGTTTCGCATATGGATATGGCAAACACCTCTATTCTTGGATTTGGTTGTTTTTGAGTCGTGTTTCATAGGCTTTTAGGAGGACATTTAATGGCTCATTAACCTTTTCTACCAATACTGATCCTCCTGAACTAGCACTTCTCGGTTTCTCATCTTTGGATGGTTCTTCTGGAAGTTGAGATATCTGCGTAAGAGAAGGTGCAACCATTTCCTCATGTTGTCTTATCTTCTTTTCATCTTGTGTAAGCTTCTCAGCCAGGGATTTTTGCTCTCGTTCCCTACGTGCTTTCACCCTATCCTTTCTAGCTTTCCAACTATTCCGTTTGCTCTTGGTTTTTTGACTAGGTGCGTCGGTCTTTGGTTCACCCATCTCTGGACTCGCGTCAGTTTCTATTTTCTCTGTCTCTAGGTTCTCAACTTCTTTTTGCGCTTGCGCTCTCGTAACTACTTGAACAGGTACAACATTTTCATTTTCCGAGCTATTGGGTAGCTGAACAATTCCTGAGACAGTTGTCGTGATCTCTCTGACTCGGTTTGGATTTTTTGAACATTTGGGGATCAAATGAATGATATCACAGTCAAGACAATAGGCATTCACTTGGGTGATCTCCGTTTGAGGACATTGTTTGACTGACCAAGTGGTTGCCACGGCTTTTGTGACAATCTGCCTCTGGTTGAGGATTTTCTTCTTCCAATTCCTCTTGGCTGTAAACAGGCTTTGACCTTGCTAAGCCTCTATTAGCAATGAACTGCAATGTCCTTTTGTCCATCTTGTATCTTCTTTCTTCAGGTCAAAACACAAGAGGTGGAGGTTGTACCGGCCTCACTACTCTATTTGTTTCTCTAATCTTCTGTCGCTTTGAAGGGCAGTACCCACTTTCGTTGTTATAGTGTATTGTAGTTGGTACTAGTGCTTGTTTGTTAAATGCTTCCATCATCGGCATGTATCTAATGTCTATAGGTATTATAGCACCTGGCTGTGGAGGTTGTTGTCCTAAGACAGGCTGAGGCCTTGAAACTCCTACTGGTCCTGGCACATTCCCCATAGCGTATCTAGGTGGAGTAGGTGATACTGAAACAAGCTATACATAGCTATCCTTAGCATATTCCATGCCATAGTAACACTCTTCTCTCTTATGTTTTGTCCATTTTCTCTCAATTTCACACCGTAAAGGTTCTTGGTGGTCAGATTTGACTAGAGGAACAAGTCTTTGAGCTAATCCTTCTATAAGCTGCATTTGCTCACTAGATACCTCTGGCTTTATTGTGGGTTGGATTCTTGGTGGATCGCTCCTCTGAGAAGATGTGTCACTCTCACTCCCAGTATCATATCTTCTCAAGGTTCTGTGTTGATTTGGACAGGAGTAAGTTATAGGGGGTGGTGATGGAACATATGGTCCTGTTGTGACCGTAATTCCACTCTATAAAAATCATGTTCTATGGTTGCATCTGGGTACAGCCATGGTCCATTAGGAAAATTCACCTGAGGAGGGATGCAACACCTCTCTCTCTCTCTCTCTCTCTGGCATAAAGTGAGCGCTCACTTTATGCCAGAGAGAGAGAGAGAGAGAGAGAGAGAGAGAGAGAGAGAGAGAGAGAGAGAGAGAGAGAGAGAGAGGGGGGGGGGGGGGGGCTGAGATAGAGTGGGGAGGAGAGAGGTAGAGAGAAAGAGGGATAAGAGTGACAGTGGGGAAGAGAGAGGTAGAGAAAGGGAAAGAGTGGGAAAGAGAGAGAGAGAGAGAGAGAGAGAGAGAGGGAGATAAAGGGGATGATAGAGAGAGAGAGAGAGAGAGAGAGAGAGAGAGAGAGAGAGAGTGAGAAAGGGAGATAAAGGGGATGATAGAGAGAGAGAGAGAGAGAGAGAGAGAGAGAGAGAGAGAGAGAGAGAGAGAGAGAGAGAGAGAGAGAGAGGCGGGGGGAAGAGAGAGGTTGAGAGAAAGAAAGGGGATGGAGGGAGATAAAAAGATAGAGAGAGAAAGGGGGATAGATAGAGAGAGTGGGGAAGAAAGGAGAGAGGGAGTAGAAAAGAGAGAAGAGAGGAGTAGAGAGAGAGAGAGAGAGAGAGAGAGAGAGAGAGAGAGAGAGAGAGAGAGAGAGAGAGAGAGAGAGAGAGACTTCTACATCCAAGGTTCTCTCCAGGAATATACTAGATTTTAGGGTAGGATAGAGCTTCAATATTTGGATTCGCCTGTGTTGATTGTCTATAAATATAGGCTTAGGTGTGAAAAAAAATTATATCTAGCTATACTCTTGAGAAGTTTCTTATAGCATTGGCTTCCTCTTCATCGTGCAAGGTCAATTTGTTCTTGAATACTATATGTGTTGAACATTTGTGCTTGATTGTCCTAAAAGATTTGCCATGGTCAATCCAGGGGATTATGGGGGTAGTAGTAATAGCGAGGTGTTTGCCATCATTTTCACCCCTAATGGTGACATTTAGACTCGGGTGAAAGTTGGTGTGACATTTGGTGATCAATTTTGATTTATATTGGATTCAACCTTGTCTACAAACTTTCTATTGGTTACAAAAATGGTTCCAGCAAGCAATCTGGGTGTGGATGTGTCCTCAATGTCAAATGTGGTATGGTGGAGTTATCAAACAGCTCCTATGATGAAAAAGAAGGTTTAGTTGTTCAAACCTCAAACAAAAACCTTCAAGAATCTTTTTGTGTGTGCTAAGAATCAATGCAAAATGTTTGGATAGAACAGGAGGAGAAAGACAAATACATATCTTCTTATTCAAACCACGTCAAGAAAACACAGAGTACATTGGATCACATTGTGCTAAATAGCCCCTAGCACCCCAAGTTGAGCAAAAATGATGTCTAGGTGTTTGACTAAGAAGAAGGTTGTTGAAGTTCCCCAAGTGTATAATGGGGATTGCGTTTATGAGTTGGACATGTGTCAGATGATGTTCCCAGAATGTTAGGGATGGATCAAAAATATGACGGCCATTGTTGGGTTAAGCCTACTCATTTTAGAATGAAGTATCCGACATAATTAGGAGACGTAAATGTGGCAAATATCTTATCGGAAAAAATGTTTCCTGCTCAATCAAGTGATAAACAGATGGCCAAATGAGACTTCTTGGACAGGGAAGTTGATTACATCAATTATGTTTGTTGGTATGCTGAGCTCAGAAAACGAAACTCTAAGGTGCTTCTACTATGGTCAAAGTCCAGCTTTGCTTTGAGAGTGTTCTTGTACGGTCTATTAATTGTTGGTTGAGAACAATGAAACCTGATTGTTCATCCACATCGAAAGCCATAACAACCCTGTTGCAAAGGAAGTTTTGCGATTGGTAATACAGCTAACAAGAGAACTTGTGTCTCGTGTGGTGTCCAAATCATCGGCGACTAGACCTAGGCATTTGCAATTGAATCTTGCAAATCATATGGTAATGGGAGCAGTTGTTCAAGAAAATGGGGAGCAACTGAACAACAATGAGCTTCTCTCTATAATAGAGGAGATGTAGCCATTGATCCATACGCAAAGGTGTTATTTTAGCTTCTTAACTCTGAACATGTTCCACATTCTTTTTCTGGCATCCTTGTATCCACTATGAATCTCATATTTAAGCACTTGATGAGAGAAGCAACTACTACACGAATTGGAGTTGGAGTAGAGTCTCAATTGCATTGGCTGAAGAACAATTGCGAATATAAGTTTCTCCACGGCATGTTGTTTCTAGGTCAATCCACAGATCCTAATAAGAGATGTCAAATATTCAAAATGTCGATCAACAAACCCGGATCTAGAGTCGAGCTGGTAAATAGAATGTGACAAGATAGGAATGGGGACTTGCAAGAAGCTCGGTCTTCTTTGATCACGTGCGTAAAGTAGTGGGGTGGACAACAATGGTAGCATATTTCTATGTCATGCATAAGCCCTATGAAAACATAGAATATAAAGAACACAGGTGTAGGTGTTGTTGCACCATCCTTTTGGGGTATTCGGACCTAGGAAGGAGGAGATGATAGTGCTCATGGTAACGGTTCAAAGGCATAATTCATTTGGTTCTGCAATGATGGTGTGGATCACACATGGAAAATTTGTAACAAAATCACTCAATGCTCTGCAAGAGTCCCTTGTATATGGCCAGTGGAAAAAGGAAGAAATATGACTACTTCAGAGGTGCAAGAATAGGAGACATGAGGCTTCACGATAAAGAAGATTGTAGTTAAGGAAACCAAAAATGTGCATTATCGGTGATGACTATCAATTCAAGCCTCCAAGAGAATTGAATCGGCAGTAACCATGGAAGTCCAGATTGTGCAGTACATTGTCGTAAAGACAAACATGCATGAGAAATTCATGGTGGAAACATCTTTATCACAATTCCGGGGCAAGAGATATGAAGTGCATATTGCAAGTAGCCCAATGTGTACATGTGGAGACTTCGGAGAGTGAATGGCACAAAGAAAATTGTATATGGCCTCCAAGCATATTTACTTCATCTTGCTTCACTACTTTGGCTTGGATTTAAAGCACAATATATTTATCCATCAGAGTAAGCTAACAAATGAGGATCTGCTTCATGTGTTCGACTATCGTCGTACGGCATAAAAAAGGAGTGTAATTTAGTTGTATCACTCAAATCTCTTAGTCATGTCATGTATTTGTATGGAAAAAATGGTGTCTAGTCTTTTAATATTGTACTTCGTTTTTGGAAAATTTGGTATATGATGGTGGCTTGTGTCTTCTTCTTTTTCTGTTGCATCCAAAGCATATAGATTTGAGAATGTATATATTAGTTTGAAGGTTCCATTGGAATTTGAAATAACAAGAAAAGCTCCCTTCAAAAAGCTCTCTCTAACCAAAATGTGGAAATCTTTTTCCCTGCAAACACCTCTTTAGTGAAAGGCTTGGAAAAAAGTTGCTCAAGAGCTCACTCCATTCCCATCCCCATTCTGGTGCGAGTTTTATGTTATGCCGCATAGAGAGTGGTTTTCCTCTCATGCGAAGGGCTATTAGGGTACGGTAAAACTCGGTGATGCTCATGTGCTTGAGATTATTGGTCTTGGAGACATAAATCTAGTACTTCTAGAGTTTATTCTAGAGAATATCAGATGTTCCTGAGCAATCTAAGAATTTGGTCTTTATTGGGACAATTGAATGACTTGGGATACAATACAATGTTTGGGAACAAAAATAGGATGATAAAAAAGGGCAAATCTTGTGGTTCTCAAAGGTCAAAAGCATAGTACTTTGTACTCCATGCATGTGTCATTTATAAAGTTTATTTTATTTCTATAGGTGAGCCATTTTCTATCGAGTTGTGGCATAGCTGGCTAGGCCATATGAGCCAGAAGGGAATGAAAACTCTAGTATGTTTCAGGTATTTTCTAGTGTTGAGTGTTAGTTTTGGTATATTCAGGTATTCATTCATTTACCATTGAATACAAGGCATGTTGAGCCATAGAGCTTGTACATTGTGACGTAAGTGGTCCTCTACCAACCAAGCCTCTAGGGAGAGCCACTTACTTTGAAACATTCATAGATGACTCTACTCAAAAGGTGTGGGTTTACCCTTTGAAACATAAAGATGAGGTATTCTTTATGTTTTAAAAGTTCCTTGCATTCGTTAAAAATCAAGTTGCAAGAATCTTAAAAGATTGAGGACTGATAATGGTGGGAAATATGTCTCAAAAGACATGATAGACTTTGGTGCAAAAATAGGGATTCGAAGGCACTTTACTACTCCATACACACCTTCCTAGAATGAAGTTTCTAAGCATATGCATTGCACAATCAGGAGCATGCTACAACTATTCTTTCAATGGAAAATCTTACACAAGGTTTTTGGGATGAATCTGTTTTGATAGCAGTTTAGATTATCAAAAAATCTCCTAGTACACCATTGAATTATAAGATTCTAGAAGAGTTTTGGAAATCCAAAAACCACAATATAATCATTTAAGTGTCTTAGGATGTGAGGCATATTCTCATGTGCCAAAAGAGCCAAGAAAGAAGCTTGACCCAAAGTCACACAAATGCGTCTTTGTTGGATATAGTCTAGATGGAAAGATGGGCTATCTTTCTAGCACCAAAAATTTTATAAAATTATGCATTGTATACACATGATCTTCAATGAGTCAAAGATGCACAAGAATCCTGTTAAAGAGGGTGAGTACAAAAGACTCACATTCAAGGATATTGCCTCACATTCGGCTAGAACTCGAAAGTCTAGTGAAAATGTTTCCACTAGCAACACTCCAGAGAGAGAAAGAGTAGCAATCAGGGATTTGCTCTAGTTGAGCCTCACATCGGCCTGAGCGGTTTCAACTAAGTATGGATTATGTCATTTTGAGTGACTGTGAAGGACCATTTTGCTTCCAAGAAGCCATGCAGATGCATGATAACCTTTAGTGCGAGCAAGCTATGGAATCAATGATATTGGTCAAATTGCATGAGGGAAAGAAAGCATTATCTTGAAAAAGGGTTTACAAGAAGAAGTATACATTGAAAGATCTAAAGCCTAAGTATAAGGCGATACTCATAGCTAAATATTTCAAGCAACCAAAAGGTGTAGATTTGTAATTAAGGTGACCAATTTGTGTATGGTCCTTAGACTAGTAGCTATTAAGGGCTTGGAGTTATCAAATGCGACAAGTAAAAGGGAATTCTTGAGTTTTCTCATACATAAGCTCTTTCATCATTTCAATATGTAGGGGGGGGAGGGAGGGGGGTTGGCATGTAGTACCTCAATGCCGACATATGTGAAACTTAATAAGGATGATTCTCCTAAGTCAGATACTGAGAAGGCCAAGAAGGCTGAGATTTCATATTCTTCAGCTTTGGGTAGTCTCATGTACATGATGGTGGCTACAAGGCTAGATATTGTGTTTTTAATGAGGGTGGTGAGTCATCTCATGGCTAACCCTGGTAAGAAACATTGGGATGTAATGAAGTATATCCTCAAGTACTTGAAAGGTACAACAAACAAGTGCTTATGCTTTGAAAATTGTGATGCATTTGTAGTTGGATATATAGATGCGGATTATGCAAGGATTATAGACAACAAGAGCTATCTCTTGGAGATCATGTCTTCCACTATGGAGACTGAGTATGTTGTAGTATTAAAGGCCATCAAGGACGCTTTATGGTTGGCATGTTTAGTGGGGGATATGGACCTCATCTAGATAAGATTCAACATATTCCAATATTGCATTGTGATGGTTAGATTGATTTGGTAAAGAATCCCATGTTTCATTCCAAAAAGAAACACATGGATGTGAGGTACCACTTCATTTGGGATTTTTTAATAGATAAATGCATCGAACTTGTCAAAGTCCATACAAAAGACAACCATGTGGATGATCTTACAAAGAGCCCAGCTTCAAAGCCGATTGGAAAACCCACAAACTCATCTACTAACACTAACTCTATTTTTCCTTATCAATATAATATTAAGAAGTCGGTGAGAGATTGCTACCTATGGACTCCACCAAGTAGAGTGGCACTGCTCTATGACTCACAATAGGCTACATCATCGTGTCCAATGAAGGAGATGGTTGATATGGATCTCTTTGATATGTTCATGCTATGGTCATGCTAGGACATGTAAATCCACTCCCTATGGATGGTATGGGGGTGACGAGTATCCTAGAGTCAAAGTTGACACATCCATATGTGACTTGTCTTGATGGTGCACATGATGTAGATATCACTGAGATGGTTTCCATGGATAGGTTGGCCAAGTTTACCTAGTCATTTTTAGTCTTCGAGAGCCTCATGTACAACCTTTTAGTGTAGAGACCCAACATAGTAGTTGCAATGGAAGCTTTTGTAGCTTTTGTTACTCATACAACGGGATTGTCAGTCATACAATGACTAAAACTAGCACGATGCATGGTGGAGCTATCTAGGTAATTATGAAACACATGTAGGATATGCATGTAGGTTTTAGTAGCGATACACACATTTGGTGTCGCTAGAGTCGATATGGGTGCACGCGTGTATTTTAAGAGAGCCAATAGACATAGGTTGAGAGTTGATCTTTCCCTATCGTGTTGTATATACTAGTAGCTAGCCAGTAGGTCCACTTATCCTCACACTCACCTTTAAGTAGAAGGTTGTTGTGATAAAGATTGTATGCCTTTCCTAGGCTAGACAAAAACTAAGTGTTTGTGCAACCACTCTAGTGTACATCCCTTATTCTTTATAAACAAAGAAATAAGGAGCTCTCTCTCCCACAATTAGGATAAAAGGCTACTCCACCCACACATTGTGTGTCTCTCCTTCTCTATCTCCTTCCTCACCGCATAGCACATACATGCTCCCCACTCACATGCACTCTTCAAATGTAGTGCAAGCTGTGTAGTGTCGGCTAGCATGTTAGCTTATGTGCCCATATTTGTGCTACCTAAGGTGCTACTTTAAATGCTAAGTGAAGGTCAAAAAATATCAAATTGTTTTGCAATTTTTGGTTGTTCATCTTCCTTATGCTTGTTAAGTATAGAGCATGATTTACCCTTGTAATTTTCTGTGGTAAAAGCGCACATTTGTAAGGCCCCCATTATGAGGAGAAGCCATCGTGCGTGAAGGAAAATCACTCACCGGAAACCAAAATTTTCGCGGACAAGAATCGGGGGCAACTTTAGGGGCCTCCGCCCCTGAGACTTTTTTTCCCTCGCCGGAATATTCCTTTTCGCCGGAATATTATGGCCGGACGGTTGGCCGGTGGCCGATAGTCAATGGCCGGTGGCCGATGGTCGGAAGTCAATGGCCGGTGGCCGGTGGCCGAATTCAAAAGCGGACTTGTCTTCTCAAGGGCGGCCACACATGGGTGGATTGGAGGGTCCGATTTGGACTTATTCGCACAAGGGCGGCTACACATGGCTACCTCTCATAAGAGAGGGCAGCCCTTTTGGCCTATAAAAGGAGGCCATTTCTACACACATTTCATAGTGTGTGAAGTTGATGCAACAAGGTGAGTGTGAGGTGGTGAGAGTGAAGAAAGGCGGGAGCTCCATTAAGGGTATAATCCCTTTGTAAACTACTTCTTGTTTTGAAGTACTAAAGCCATTGAGTGGCTGCTTTCTCGTGGACGTAGCCCACATTGGGTGAACCACGTATATCGTGTGTACTTTCTCTGTCTCTCTCTCTCTCTCTCTACTCTATAATCTCTTGTGTGTGAAATCTATCTCTCTCCATTAAGTAATCTACTCAATTATCTATTTAGCTACGTCTTATTTCTTAACAATGCTTTCTAATGCCAGTGTTTGCCTCGACTAGCCTTCTCTACATGTAGTTGTGCTATGGTAGCCTTCAATTTTTAACATATTTGTAAGAAATTTGAGCTTTTGTCATGTTCTTCAATTGTATTACATATTTTAAAGAACTTTTTAAGCTTGAAATCATCTCTTTTGGAGTTGTGGTTTGGAAGATGGGGTCTATTTCTTGTATTGTACATGATATGGCAACCTACAGGCAATTTGGTGTAGAGAAAGTTATGGAGGCCTACATGTTTTATAAAGTATATATACTTTGAAATTTTAGTCTTAAGGTGAAAATTGATGAAAGGAAAGTCTCTATTTCTTGAGTGCATTGGTTGGTGTGTGCCATAATTCTATACCAAAACAAGTGTTTCCTAGCTTCCATGGTTGTCTTTTGGGTGGGGGCGTTTGCCAATAGATTCCTAGAGAGCCTTTAGTATTTGGTTTTGTGGGTTTTTGAAAGTTAATTTGGTGTCTTCTTCTTATCTTGATGTGTTGAGGACTTTTGGGGAGACAATTCTATAGAAGTTCCTTAGCTTTTGTTTGTCCAATAGTGATTTGATGCCCACCTTCAAGAAGTTGCTTCAAGTTAGCTATAATTTTTATAATTTAAGAGATATGCATTTTAATGTCCTAGATTTTCATGATAAAACCAATAAAAGTGAAAGATAAATTATTGAGCAAATGGAGTTTGTTTGTCTTCTTGCTAACAAGCAAGATCCAGTCTTAGTCCTATGTATTTTTTCTTCTATTTGAAGGGAGATTATAGAGTATGGCTGAAAGACTATGAGAAGGAGATACAATCAGCCCAACCTCCTCAATTTATGAGTCATGATATGGTAAGACATACTTTTCTTACACACTTTCAATAGGTTCAAGATCTACGAGAGGTATGGGAGTCTATGCAAAGCTTGGTACAAGGTCAAGGCCAAAGTGTAAAGGACGTTGTGAAGACATTGTGGAAAAAGTGGTGTATACTTTTGAGCTTGAAATTTAGAGGTGAATCTCATTAGGTTAAGTGTCATTTATGCATCTAGAAGGTTCATACACTACCTTCATCTTAAAGCTTTCATATTTCTCACTAGCTATACTCTTCTACCTCAATTGGTGAGTAGCCTTACTTTATCAAAGAGTCTCATGAAGTGGATTCTTGAGCTACAAGAGTTCTAATTCTCTTTTCTTGTTGAAGGTGGATATACTAAATCATAAAGGAATCCCCCTCATCTTCAAAAAGGATGTCGTGGAAAAGCAACACATGGAAGATCTTAACATAGGCAATGCCTCCATATTGTTTTGATGGTTCATAAAGAAAAATTTATGTGAAGCTTTAGGAGGCATTGTGATTTATGATCCTCAAGGCACTTTGGTAGCCAAAAGGAGTTTTAATCTTATAGCACCAAAGCAACAATGAAGATGAGGATGCTACTTTGGAGAAAGGAATATACCTTTGTCTTGATCTTGGAATTCATCACATGAGGGTAAGAGGAGACAAAGAAGAACGGCTTTCTTAGGGCTCCCGATCTCTCAAAAAAAGGGGAAGAGGAGAAGAACAAGAAGGGCTTCGCACGGGTCCTTGCACTCTCAACAAAGGGGAAGAGGGGGAGAAGAAGACGATTTTATCACAATCTCAATGAGTTTTGTTATTTTTGAAAATAGGGTTTCATAAATTTTGGATTGTGCGGGCTTAATAGGGTTGGATTAGAGCGACTTAAGGATAGGATTTGAAGCTAGTTACCCAATTATTATTGGTTTTTCATTGGGATTGGCAATCAAATCCAAAACCAAATGATATCGAGTTTATGGCCGCTTTGTATTGTTTGGGTGTGTGAAATTGCTTATTGACTTCCCTCTTCATCTATCTCTTTGTAATCTGTATTAAATTACAATTAGCAGTCTATTATCTACATCTATAGTGTTTCCTCTTTGGGTTGCGAGACAAGGATGCATTAGATTTTAGAAAAAATTATAAAAATTAGCACGATCTATTTATTCAAAGAGATACAAAGGTTGAGATTTTGCTAGCTTAATGTAGATGATTGATGCTTTGTCACTAACAAGGAGGTAAAAAAGTCAAAGAAAAAATAATTATGAAGTAGTGGGGGAAGCGCTTGCCCAAAAATATGTTGCAAAGAGTGTTTTTTATGGGAATGATGTAGAAGATTATCTCATATGTTATAGATTTGAGCTGAACCTCAAAAGTGTATTCGGTGATTATATGATCATTGGATTTGAGCAAATGGTAAGTTTAGACCTGATGAGCACATGCAAGGGCTTTTTAAAGCATATGTGGACTATTGGGAAACTTTTGAAGAATGCGTCTTACATGTAAGTGCCCGTTATCTCAATTTGTAAATAGAGCAATCTCTTTTTATAATGGGGGTGCTTTAGAAGAACCAGGTAATTCATTACTTGAGCAAATAATAAGTTATGAAAGTGCTCAAACCAAATGGATACAAAGTGATAGCCTCAGGGGCTCATATATAGTAGAATACACTCCAAACCCTAAACATGAATCCTAGCCTCAAAACTTGAACAAAATTTGGAGGATTCTACAAATATCCAGGGCAATGCAAGAAAATAGGTGTTCAAAGCATGGCACTCAACAAGAGGCATGAGATTTAAACAAGTTTCCAAGTCTCAAAAGCTATCTAAACATGAGCACCTTCACATCTTTAGCTCATTGTGAGGTTGAATAGGGCTTGATACTTGGATGGCCATCATAATCTCAAAGGGGAAAAAAAAAAAGGAACACATTGCATGGCTAATGCACAAAAATGCCATGACATTTGGTAGCTCTCACCAAATTGTGAGAACAACACCTTCAACTCTTATGCTCGGGATTCCAAGCACAAAAATCCTAAATTTTAGTCACTAAACTCTAGTGTGCTTAGTAACATACACTTCAAATTGCAAAACTAAACCTTAACCTCAAAATTAGAACCTCAAAGTGAAAAATCTGGACAACTCCCTTAAATTTTGGATTTCCATCCAAAATCTCCTGATTTCTAAAGTCAATGCTTTTACTATGGTGAACTTTTTTTAGTATCCCCTTGAGATTTCAATGGCCAAGTTGTGGTGATTGGAAAGCCTTTGTTTATCTGCATAAATATGGGGCCTAGACAAGGTGTTCATGAGTTTTTTTTGAAGGGATTTTCAGCATCTTGGCTCACTTTAGAGACTTCCAAGGGCCAACAAAGAGTGGCATCTTGCTTAGAGAAATTTATAAAGGACTTTATATGTCTACATCAAAGGATTCCATTGTAAAGGGTAGAACTTGCTTGTTTGAGGGCATATTTTTCCTTGGTGACGCATTGAACATACTTGGGTATGCATTGATGCATGATTTAATGACTGAAGTTTTTGGTGAGGAATCCTTTCATGCATCAAAAGTTTGCAAATTGCCTTGAAATGATTAAATTTAGCTATTTTATACACTTTTGGGCATGTTATGTATGAGACATTAGAGTTTGTAATCAAAATAGGTCATGTTGCTCAAGGCATGCAACAAAGAGAATGTATTGCTTAGTGCACAATGAAAGATAAGATAGCCCTAGAGTGATTGGCATATATACAATGCACGGGGGGGGGGGGGGGGGGGGGGGGGGGACCTCCTAGCGAGGGAAAAAATGCCCCGACAATCCTAAGTGTGTTCACACACATCACTACCACATATGTATGGTAACAATCCCCCCTGGGTGTGACTTCGTGAACGAGAGCTCACACATAGAGTATAGGGAAATGCCATGCCATGAGGACATGATTAGTCCACAAAGGGAAGTAAGCCCAAAGATTTGCAAAATTCTTTAAACTTCTCATGAGATGTAATGCAAAATATATGTAAGGTTTTCTTGTGTTGGCACATAAGCCAAGTTGATCTAGTGATAATGCACCTGTTTTTTTGTTTTCCTGTGTTGAGAGTCTCTCCCTGACATAGTGATAATGCACCTCAATGTGCTTTGTGCGAGCAAGAAAACTGCATTCCTTGCAACTGCCAATGTTCTCCATTTGTTAGCGTAGATGATGTTCGCAGTGTCTCTCCTGCACCCAAATTCACCCTAAGGCATTTGAGCCATTTGTACTCAATCGTAGCTATGAAGACTGCCATGTACTCAGTCTCACAACCAAAAGTGGCCACAATAGGTTGCTTCTTGCTCAACCATGATATGCATGAACTACCGAGCAAGAAACAAAAACCACTCATGGACACTCGTGTGTCACAACAACTAGCCCAATCTGAGTCCAAAAAAGCATGTAAATCTGGCAAAAATGATCCCCCGTGGGATAAAACAACCCAAGATATAAAGTGCCACTCAAGTAGCGAAAGATTCGCTTAACAATCTGTCAATGCTTAGACCCCAGGCTATGCATAAATTTGATGGCCTATGAGACTACAAACATTGTATTGCATACATAATAAGACATTCAACAACAATTTGGTAAAGAATGGCATCGGTAGGATCACCAACATCATAAAGACTCAACTTCAAACTTGTTTCCATGGGAGTGGCAATAGGCTTGAAGTCCTCAAGTATAAAGTTACATAGCAATGTCTCTATGTACGTGTTTGACACAAGGCAATACCACCATCACACTGCTTAAATTGTATGACAAATCTTTCTTCTTGAAAGTAGCATTCAAATCATCCTTAAATTCAGCAATATGTTTCTCATTCGAACCAGTGATCAACATATCATCCACATATAGAACAACAATGAGAAGTACATCACCCTCACGCTTTACATAAAAAGTGATTTGTGTTGGTGGACTGTTATGAAAGCCTCGTTTGACCAAATGAGTGTCAGCTTTCTCATACCAAGCACGAGGAGACTGCTTCAACCCATACAAAACTTTCTTACATTTGCACAATTTATCCTCTTGTCCTTTCTTGAAAAAACTACGAGGCTGCGTTACATAAACTTCCTCAAATATGTCACCATTCAAGAAAGCAATAACAATGTTTGATTGATGTACATCCCATCCAAAATAAGCTGACAATGCATGGTAGTCATACATACAACAAGTGGGAGAAAAAGTCTCTTCATAATCTATGCCTTTCTAGTGTGCATGACGTTTTGCAACAAGTTGAGCCTTATAGCGATCAATCTCATCATCCGGCTGTTTCAACTTGTAAACCCACTTTGTACCGATGGCCTTTTGGCCAGGAGGCAAATCACATAAAGTCCATGTTTTGTTTTGTAGATAAGTGCATCATATTTTGATTGCATAGCAACCATCCAATTTTTTGAATTCTATGCTTCATCAAAAGACAAAGGTTCCTCAATATCACATAAGCTAGAAACACCAAATCATAATAATTTGATGCATAAGATGCATGGTGAGAACCTGAATGAGTACAACTAGACAAAGGTGCATTCAATTCACTATCACACAAAGTATGCACCATCCATTTTGGCATACCTCTAGCCTGCTCATTCTTAGCCCTTTCCACATCAAGTACATCATGTATATTTGCATCAGTAATAGGTAGATCCATAGCATTTTTTGAAACCCCCATAGGCCTTGTTGGAATCTACATTCATGTTTTCACCACTGAAAAGAGCAAAAAACTATCATAAAGCCTACACCTGATGTGAAAACTGCCCAAAAAGAGGAGAAATCAAGCGGGGCTAACACATGCTATATAGCACAACCCAAAGAAGACTGTAAGGGACCTCTTATGCTAAAAAAATGGCATTGACAAAAATTCTGCACAAAGTGACAAAATTGCATGTGTAATACTGCATGTAGTGGAAATGGATCGGAAATGAGCCCGAATGGAAAATTTAAGCAGACTAAGCTCTTTGAGCTTGCCCAAAGTAGTTGTCAACATGTTGATGCTCACAAAAGCTCCTTGAAATTGGACAAAGTGAGCAAGAGTGTGCTGGTGATGTTGGCGACTATGCCTGTAGAGATGCAACCTACTCTGATACCAATTGTTGGAAATAGGGTTGTGGGGAAAAACACACAACTTGGAGAAAATGAAGAAACTCAAGGCACGCAACAGAGAGTATGTATTTCCTAGTGCACAATGAAAGATAAGATAGCCCTAGAGTGATGGGCATATATACAATGCATGGGGGAAAAAACCTTTTAGTGAGGGAAAAAATGCCCCGGCGATCCTAAGTGTGTTCACACACATCACTACCACATATGTATGGTAATAGCCATGAAAAGTGCATTGATGAGTACTCAGTTAGCTGCTTGAGATGTATGAAATAGTGTCTAGGACACTTCGACTACAAGTCACAAAGGGAAAGCTAGAATTTGATGATCTCTACCCTTCTCTCATTGAGGAGGAATCTGTGTTAACTCAAGGCAAAATTCAAATTTCAGAGATAGGTGGGGAAGCACTTGCTGCTTTGCATTTCACAAAGAGGACCAAGAATTGTTGTTACAAATGTGGAAAGAGTGGTCATTTGGCCAAGGATTGCATCTCCAAAGGCAAGATAGATATTCTACAAAGGACAAAGGTAAAATCAAGCATCAAGAACAAAGCAATGATAGTGCCTCAAGGAAGGACAGCAACAAGGTTGTTTGTATGGTGGTGACTACACAAGCACAGACTCCCACCTTCTAGTCACATGGAGACCAGTGCCACCACCAGCTTCAACCAGAGAGAGGCTTGTGAGTGGCAAAGAGGGGCAAGAAGTGCTCTGTATAATTAATTTGGACCCTTGTGTTGGAGTTCAAGTTATCGGTGTTTGAAATCGTAGGTCGGAGTTCAAGGCACATGCTTCTGGTAGGGAATCAATCAAGTGTATCTAAAACACTATAGATGAGTGCACCAATTTATTGTTGTTGGTCAAATCATGGACAAGATGTGTTCCACAATTCATTATCTTGGAGTATTATATTTTGGACGTGATGTGTTCACAGTTCACAAATGGGAATTCTTGGACGTAGTGTGATCTACATTTCAAATTTTCTAAAAAGGAAACCGATGCTCAAGATGGCATTCTTCTAAGGTACAAAGTGGAGGGTAGAAAAATCGAGGAGTATCCAGTAGTCCAAGGCCTTCTACTGGGATGTCTATGGTAGCTTCTTCATCTACTTGGTCTCACTATTGATGTCCACTATGAGTTGCAAAGAGGGTGTTAGAGTTCTGTAATCTCAAGTGAACTGCCCAATGTGATCACGTTATTTATTTTGGCTTGTAGGTATTTATTTTACTTAATTCTCAAAGTCTGGGTAGGGCAATTTAGTGAGGTTGCTATATATGCAATCCCTTGCCTCCACTGTATTACACACTCAGTTATTCATTGCCAAGGTTGATTAGTTCAAGAGACTCTCTCTCTCTCTCTCTCTCTCTCTCTCTCTCTCTCTCTCGCGCGCGCGGTCTGTACGCTTTTGCATCATCGACTTTGACAAAAAGTACATAAGCTTGAAGCTCAATTAAAAAGGCATATGCAAAGGAGAACTTTGTTTTATTGAGTTATATTAGTTGATTTTTCAAAGGGAGTGCAAGGTCAAAGACAACAAAAGATAGAGATGCAAGACGTAAGAAACTTGTGTTGTTTAGCAAAGCTTTCCTAGCAAATATTCCAAGGAAGTACAAGGGAAAAGTCTTGGAGAGATGACTCTATTACTTTGTGGTTGACACTCATGAAAATTTATTAATTTATTATAATAAAGCCACATTTTTTACTCTTTTTCTAGATCATAGTAGACAAGGTATTTTGCATGTCTAGTTGTAAAGTTACAAACTACAAAGATTTTTCATGGATATGCAAGAATCAATTAGCACCAATGACAAGAAAGAGAATTCTCACATGTCTCCATTACTAACAAGAATCTTCAAGAGCAGAGGTTTCAAGAAGGAGAAGGGTTGGTAATATTTTTACAAGCACTACAAAGGATACTTCTTAAGTCCAAGTGGGAGATCTTCTTCTTCTCAAAGTGACACTAAAACTACCGCCACAAGGAAGGGCTAGTGCTCCATCTTTTGACTTCAAAATCAATCAACTCTTGTTCCTCAAAATGAAAAAGAAGACACCTCCAAGAAAAAATCATCCTCCCTAGAAACCCAAAAGTAATGAGTATAGCATGGTCACTCCTCTCATCCAACCCGTGTCTATGTAGCCTTTCCCTAGAAAGAGTTGTTGTGCATGCCATGCGATTTGTGGGCCTTGTCTTTGGAACCTTGTCCCTCATCTCCTAGCCAATTACTTGTATATGTAGCCAAAGTCATTGAACTCGTGGCCATAGGAACATTTTCCTTACATTACACCCCTCTTAAGGACAATTTTTTTCCTACAAAACAAAAGGGGAAACCAGTGCAATAATGTCTTTCTAAGTGGCACCCTCATTAGGGTTGTCTTTCCAATTGGTGTCTATCTCAAATAGGAGGTTCAATAAAGTCAATAGGAATGTCTTGATCAGAAGTATTTTCATCATGATGTAGCATTTCCTCAACCTACTTACATCAAATATAGGGTAAAATCAAGAGTATGTTAGAAGTTCTAGCATGTAAGCTACCAATCCAAGTCCTTTAGAGATGCAAAACAATCCACAAAATTGAGGTGACGTCTTAAGAATGGGAGCAATCTTCAAATGGTTATGCACCTCATCGCCTTTCACGAAGGTGATTTTCTTGGTGTTTTTTGTTAGCAAAACTTTTTTTATTGATCTTATGCTTATCAAACATTTTGAAGATTAATCTTTGACTTCTCCATGGCATCCTGTAGAGATTGTTGACATGTTGAATGTTGAAGCTTTTTTATTGCCAAACCCACTGTAACAAGTGACCTAGGTTGAAAACCGTACCTAAGAATAAATATACTAAGCTATGTAGTCACACGCTTTGCATGTTTATAAGGAAATTCTCGAAAGGAAAGATAACCCTTCCAATTAGATTGCTTCTTGCTTACATATGTGTGTAGAATATACTCTAGTACTCACTTAGCCATTTCTATCTAACAATCAATCTGTGAAAAAATATGTATACTTAGATTGAGTTGCATGCCCAACCTCTTGAAAATAGTCCATCATAAGTGATTACAATTGTGATCACTCACAATATTACTTGGAAGATCATAAACATGGTCAGCAAATAGCCATGCTAACTTTGGTGTCTTCACCATTGACTTAGTGGGAGTAAACTTGCATAGTTTAGTGAATCAATCCACAATCATTAACACCAAGTCATGACCTCATATGGAAGATGGTAGACTATAATGGAATCCATAGAAATAATTACCCACATCTCACTTTGAAAATCTAATATAGGTAAGTGTCCTCCTACCTTTGCACTTGGCTTTTGTAACTTTAATTTTGACAATGCAAGAGGTAGCCTTGAACATTGTAGTGTAGGCCTTGTGTCTAGGTGCCCTACACTCAAACTACCATGATATTCATAAAAAAATTGACATTGATTGTCCAAGCCTATTGTTGGTACACACTCTCCCCCTTCTTGAGCAAATATTCATCTTAGATGGAAACATATTTCTAGTTTTTCAATTCATCGCTAGATATAAGAGAATTGATTGTGGAGGAACTATTAACACTACTTGCATTGGAGTGAGAAGGATCCCGCATTTGAAACTGGCTCCTCTTCGAGGAGTATGCCTTGCCATGCTCACACTTATCTTGAAATAAATCATTAACCTTAAAGTAAAGACAAGAAAGTGCTCTTAATTTTTGTGAATAAAAGGAAATTGCCGTGGGCCATTTAACACCTTCCTTTGGCCCCATGCCTATTCACTTGGGGCATATTGTATCCACAAGTACATTCTAAGTCTAATTGGGACATAGAATCTCCACCTTGCTCGCATGGTACAATGGCCACAGGGCCATTTGACACCCCTTGTGATAAAAGCATGCATAAGAAGTGGAATGGCCCTAGGGATGATATAAAAAAACTAACTCTTACATGGTATAAATGCCCCTAGTGCCATACTACATTCTCTTTTGCATAGCCTAGCACCATTCTAGAAGAGAGCCATAAAGTCTAATTACTCAACCAAGCTAGTGGAATCGTTCTAGTACACGTTGGTGCAGCCAAAGTTGGTTGAAGCTAGCAGGTAGTCTATGCCAGGCAAAGGCAGTAGTCGAGTGCAGTGTAGAAGGCTAGGGCAGGTGCCAAGGCCCTTATTAGCCAAAGGGTAGCGGGAATGTATGCGTAAAGCTCTTTTTTAGGCCAAAAGTGCTGCGGAATGGTTCAAATGGGATGGAAAATCGAGGTGTCCAAAATGCCAAGTTAGTATCCTAGAATGTAGTGCTCAGTGTGCTCTAGAAGCCGGTCCAGACGGCTCGTCAAACAGAACCCCGATGCTCAAGATATTGCAGTTTAAAGGAAGAGTGTGTAGCAGATCCCCGACACACAGGGCAGCTGGGGACAGGTGGCACGGGCTGATGTCAGTATATACATGTGTACTGCTCGAGTGATGGAGCATGCCTGTCTTCTCGGATTGCGAATCGGACCTCTGGATAGTAAGATATGGTCAGTTGAATTTTTTTCGGGGGCCGAGTCTGAGCTCATTTGACTGCACTGGAAAATGTGCCATCTGGCATTGTTTTGGCCTCACCAAGGTTCTTGGTGGAAGCGTGCATCATGTGAAGTCAGCACGAATGACGGTGCGTCAATCGGATACTCGATCGGTCAGATACAGCGAGATGAAGTTGGGAGCATTTGGCAGTGAAAGGTTTGCAGATGATTTACTTGTTTTTTTGGCGGCCTTGCTGAGCGGGCCTAGGGAAGTCAAGAGACAACTAGGATTGCATGGATCCAAGCCAGCAATACGAGCTTTCGGTCAGGTCTTACGGCTCGAGTATCAGGCTTGGGAGCAGTAAGTTATACTCATTTGAAAGAGGTTTTTTTTTAAAAAAAAGAATTTTCAAAGCTTAGAGATTCAGAGGAGTTCACAGGGGCAAGCCTTGTAGGGCTACCACGTGGCGGACGGGTTTGCCCCACATGCGCTGCCCGCGAGTTGTTACCATATACATGTGGTAGTGATGTGTGTGAACACACTAGGACCGCCGGGGCATTTTTTCCCTCTTTAGGAGGTTTTTTCCCCCGTGCATTGTATATACGCCCATCACTCTAGGGCTAACTATCTTTCCATTGCACACTAAGTAACACACTCTCTATTGTGTGCCTTGAGCTTCCTTCGTCTTCTCCAAGTTGTGTGTGTTTCTCTGCAACCCTAATTCCAACAATTGGTATCAGAGCAGGTCACGTCCTCTCGGGCTTAGTCGCCAGCTGCTCCAGCACACGCCTGCTCACTTTCTCCGATTTCAGTGAGCTTTGGCGAGCGTTCGCAGGTCGACAAATATTTTGGGGGTGTTCAAAGAGCTTTTGGTCTGCTCAGAATTTTGATTTGGGCTCATTTCGGCCTCCGTTTCCACTACGGGCAGTACTGCACAGGCTATTTCGTCATTTTGTGCAGATTTTCTGTGAGTGCCGTTTTCTGCATAACAGGTGCCTTATAGTCTTCTACGGTTAGTGCTATATAGCACAAGTTGTTCCCGCTCCATTTCTCCTATTTTCGGGCAGTTTTCACATCAGGTGCAGCATTTACCATGGCTGACAACAACAACACAGATGTGTTCAAGATGTTTGCTGCTGAGGACAGGTTGGATGGGGACAACTACCCTATGTGGGCTTATATGATGCAACATGTTCTTGTGTCAAAAGGTGTCTGGAACATTGTGCAGGGCATTGATGTACGTCCTGGTTCTGAAGATATAGGCGATGTTGAGGATGTCGCAGGTCTTGCTGCAAGGATTGCAGCTGTTAGAGTTGTTTTGCCTACGGCAGTTGGGATGTTAAGGATGCACAGGCTCATGCATTGATTGCGTTGTCTGTGAAGCGCACCATTATTCCTCACATCCGTTCAGCAAAATCTGCAAAACAGGCTTGGGATATTCTAGCAGGTCTTTATGCAAGCCGCAATGAGGCTAAAATTGCTTTGCTGCGTAAAGAGCTAGAGTCGAAGATTATGCATGAGGAAGATGATATGGACACTTTCCTTGCTAGTGTCAAGGATATCAATGAGCAACTCATTTCTGCAGGTGAAGTCATTTCGGACAGTTCCCTTGTGCAGACTGTTCTTGATGCCTTACCAGATTCCTACCAGACTTTTGCTAGTACTTGGAGACTCATGACCCAAGGAAATCCTGAAGTTGTCAAGTTTGATGCATTATGCACATTGCTGTTGCAAGAGTCACTTTCTAGAAAAAACAGGACTAGGCAGCGTGCAGTTGAACAGGCTTTTATTGCTTCTCAAAGAAAGGGTGGTAACAGTAACGCAGCCACTTCTTATGGTTCTGCTGCGAGTGGCAAAAATTCTGTTCCTAATGCTTCTGCTGGCAGCACTTCGTCTGGCAATTCTGGTGATAAGGGCAAAAAGAGGATGCGTTGCCATTATTGTAAAGCCAATGATCACTTGAGGCCAAAGAGGCTAAGAAGAAAGAGGGTGGTTCCACTGCAAATGCTGGTTCCACTACAAATGCAGCCATTGTTGAGTCTTCTGTGAAAGGAGATTGTGATGCTGATGTTGATGCAGAATGGGCTTTTAGCGCAGAGTGCACTAACAATCCTGCTGTCCATGATGCATGCTTGTCAGTTGCTGCAGATTCACATGTGTGGTATTTCGACAGTGGTGCTACAAAGCACATTACGTCACATCGTGAATTGTTTACCTCTCTCGAGTCTGTCCCTCATGGGAATTCAGTCACTTGTGCCAACAACGCCACTTATCCAGTTCAGGGAGTTGGAAAGATTGTGCTCAATGCTGCTAATGGCAGTTCCTTCACACTTGTTGATGCACTTTATGTACCTGGGAACAAGAAGAATCTCTTGTCTGTATCCGCACTTGCTAGACTTGGACTTGTAGTCAAATTTGTGGATGACAGATGTACAGTTCATGATCTCAGTTTTGGTGATGAAATTGTTTCATCTGGGCTTTTGTGCCGTGGGCTGTATAAGCTCACTTTGTATGACAAGTGTGGACAAAATTTTGCAAATGCTGTTGCAGATTCAAGGGCTATTTCAGATGCAAAACTTTGGCATGCACGTTTTGGTCATCTGAATTTTGCCAGTTTGCTGCGTTTGCAGAAATCTGATATGGTTGCTTCTTTGCCGCCTCTTGAAGCACCTGTCAAACATGTTTGTGAAGGCTGTATTCTGGGTAAAATGCAGCGTTCTAAGTTTCCAAAGGATGGTTCAGTTAGGGCCACATGAAGGTTGCAGCTTGTGCATAGTGATGTTTGTGGGCCCATGCAAACTCCGTCCTTGGGCAATTACCTGTACTTCGTGACTTTCACTGATGATTACTCCAGGCATGCATGGGTATTTCCGCTTAAAGCGAAGTCCGAAGTTTTTATGTGCTTCAAACAATTTTTGGCTATGGCTGAAAATGTCTCAAAATGTACTATGGGCACGCTCCGTTCCGATCGAGGGGGGGAGTATATGTCTTATGAATTTAATGCATTTCTGGCTAGTCGTGGGATAAAACACCAATGTACAGTGCCTTATACACCTCAACAAAATGGTGTTGCTGAGAGGAAAAACAGGTCACTAACGGAAATGGCACGATGTATGGTCAAAAGTCAAGCTTTGCCGCATTCTTTTTGGCTTGAGGCCATCATGTGTGCCACTCATGTACTTAACAGGTGTCCTACGAAAGCTTTGCAGTCTATTACTCCATATGAAGCATAGCATGATAGAAAACCTTCTATTAAGCACATGCGTGTTTTTGGCTGTTTGGCATATGCTTTGGTGCCACAACTGCAGCGCAGAAAATTGGATGATAAGGCTGTCAAATGTATTTTTGTTGGTTATAGTGCTGAAAGCAAAGGTTACAGGTTGTATCATCCGCAAACAAAACGTATTCTGGTTTCACGGGATGTAGTGTTTGTGGAAGACTCTGTTCAGCCCTTGCTGTCATGTACTAGAGACAGTAATGTGAGCTCACAGAACATTTATGACACTTTGTTGCCTCTTTTCAGTGGTGGAAATACGAATGTAAGTTCCAATGAGGCAAATGTACAGCCTATGGGGGTTTCTGAAAATGTCTTAGAACAGCCTATTACTGATGCAGATGTACATGATGTACTTGATGAGGAAAGGGCTGAAAATGAGCAGGCTAGAGGTATGCCAAAATGGCTGGTGCACACTTTGCGTGACAGTAAATTGGATGCACCTTTATCTAGTCGTACTCGTTCAGGCTCTCGCCATGCATCTTATGCATCAGATTGTTATGCTTTGGTTGTGTCTAGTTTACATGATGTTGAGGAGCCTCTGTCTTTTGATGAAGCACAGAATTCAGAAAATTGGATTGCTGCCATGAAATCAGAATATGATGCACTTATAGAGAATGACACATGGACTTTATGTGACTTGCCTCCTGGCAAAAAGGCCATTGGTACAAAGTGGGTTTACAAGTTGAAATGCAAGCCGGATGGTGAGATCGATCGCCATAAGGCTCGACTTGTTGCAAAGGGTTATGCACAACAAAAAGGCATAGATTATGAAGAGACTTTTGCTCCCACTTGTCGTATGACTACTGTGCATTTTCTATGTGCATTGGAAGCTCATTTTGGTTGGGATGTACATCAATCAGACATTGTTACTGCTTTCTTGAATGGTGACATATTTGAGGAAGTTTATGTAACGCAGCCTCGCAGTTTTGTCATAAAAGGACAAGAGGACAAAGTGTGCAAATGTAAGAAGGCTTTGTATGGGTTGAAGCAATCTCCTCGTGCTTGGTATGAGAAAGCTGACACTCATTTGGTTAAACGAGGCTTTCGTAACAGTCCAACGGAAAGCACATTGTATGTAAAGTGTGAGGATGATGTATTTCTCATTGTGGTTCTTTATGTTGATGATTTGCTGATCACTGGAGCAAATGAGAGACATATTGCTGAATTTAAGGCTGATTTGAATGCTACTTTCAAGATGAAAGATTTGGGGCTGTTGCATCATTACTTGGGTATACAGTTTAAGCAGTGTGATGGTGGTATTGCCTTGTGTCAGAAAAGTTACATAGAGACATTGCTATGTAAGTTTGGACTTGTGGATTGCAAACCTATTGCCACTCCCATGGAAACAGGTTTGAAGTTGAGTCTACATGATGCTCGCGATCCTGCTGATGTCACTCTTTACCAAACTGCTATTGGCTGCCTCATTTATGTATGCAACACGAGGCCAGATATTCAGTTTGCAGTCTCGGAGGTCAGCAGATTTATGCATAGCCCAGGGTCTAAGCATTGGCAGGCTGTCAAGAGGATTTTCCGCTACCTTAGTGGCACTTTACATCTTGGCTTGTTTTATCCCAAGGGGGGATCATTGCCGCCAGACTTACATGCTTTTTCGGACTCAGATTGGGCTGGTTGTTTTGACACGCGAGTGTCCACAAGTGGTTTTTGTTTCATGCTTGGCAGTTCATGTATATCATGGTTGAGCAAGAAGCAACCTACTGTGGCCACTTCGAGTTGTGAGGCTGAGTACAGGGCAATCTTCACAGCTACGGTTGAGTGTGTATGGCTCAGACGCCTTATGGATGACTTGGGTGTTGGACAGGACACTGCCAACACTATCTACACTGACAGTCAGAGCGCATTGGCAGTTGTGAGGAACCCAGTTTTTCATGCTCGCACAAAGCACATTGAGGTGCATTACCACTATGTCAGGGAGAGGCTCTCAGCAGGAGAGATCAGCTTGGCTTATGTGCCAACACAGGACAACCTTGCAGATCTTTTCACAAAGGCATTGTCTCGTGAGAAGCTTGAAGCTTTCCGCAAAGCTTTGGGCTTACTCCCCTTTGTGGACTGATCCTGTCCTCAGGGCATGGCACTTCCCTTTACTCATGTGCCAGCTCTCGTTCACCGCATCACTCCAGGGGGGATTTGTTACCATATACATGTGGTAGTGATGTGTGTGAAAACACTAGGACCGCCGGGGCATTTTTTCCCTCTTTAGGAGGTTTTTTCCCCCGTGCATTGTATATACGCCCATCACTCTAGGGCTAACTATCTTTCCATTGCACACTAAGTAACACACTCTCTATTGTGTGCCTTGAGCTTCCTTCGTCTTCTCCAAGCTGTGTGTGTTTCTTTGCAACCCTAATTCCAACACTAGTAGGAACGCGAGGTATAAGGCCTGGAAAGGGGCGCCATTGTGGGTATCCAAGAGGAGCGAGAGCTCTTTGGGGTTTGGCTATGGCGCATGGACGGTGGCCCATAGACGCTGCACACGGCGGAAATGGGCCAGTTTCGGCCGAACGGGGCGGCGGCATGGTGGCGCACACCCGCAGGTGAGGATGTAGAGAGCTCGATGATGATGTGGCGCCTGACTGAGGGTGGTCCCGCGGCCCTTGGGGCCCCAAAATTTTGAAGGAGGGGGGAGGGGCAATAGCGACATGGCTATTGCCTCCCCCCCTCATGTAGGAGGAAGATCCCACAATGGTGGCCAAATGGGAGCATAAGGTGAAGGCAAAGCCGAGCAAGGCCAAATACCCCAAGCCAAGGGCTATCCAAGCAAAACAAAAAGCAAGGCCAAGTATGCCAAGGCCAAAAGGGAGCAAGAGGAGTCGGATAAAGAGAGGGTCAAAGATGGGTCAATGGTGCAGTGCCAAGTAGTCCACCCAAAGGAGTAAAATTGAAGGTGGGGAAAATAAAAATATAAAAAGGTTAGGGGGCAATAGCGACATCGCTAATGCCCCCCCCCCCCCCCCATCAAGTGCAAAGAGTGAAGAAGAGAGAGATAGAGCAAGGCGGTGCCCCCTTTCCAAAAAATGACAATTCAAGGTGCCCGGTGGACCAATTAAATTGTAAATTCTCAAATTAAAGGCCCACCCTATAAAAGTCAAAAATGGATCAAATTGGGGGGCTTTTTTTGGCCTTTGGGAGTGCCATTTGAAGCCTGCAAAGTGGAGTTCTCTAGCAAGCTAGCCCCTTTGTAACTTTTGCTTTAAAATGGCCATGGTGACGGCAGTGCAAGCCCGTGTATATGTTTTTTGAAGTGCAATCGAGCCACAGTTGCCTCCCGCGCTGTTGTTTCTCCTTCCCCCCTTCTCTTTCTCCTGCTTTCATAATCATGTATTCCACAACCCTTTCCATGCCCATAACCTCAATTGGAAGAGATCCAGATTCAAGAAGTAGGAGCATATATGGTGTTTGTGTCTTAACTTGGAGAAAGTTTGTAAGAAAACGCTTTTGGACATTCTCAAACTCTTTCCGAGTAGACTTTGAGATGCTCCCATCCCACACTTCAACTCCATAAAGAAGAACCGGTGTCACCAATGCATCAAAAAGATACTTCTTGAGAACCCAACACTTGATGTTTCCTGCATTACACATGTTCTCAAATGCATAGTATGCTCTCTTTCTCACTTTCAAACGACGCATATCACATTCATGCCACTTGTGATTGGTCGGAACCTCAAGGCCAAGGTACTTAAAGCTCTCACAAACTTCAAGTGTCTCATTGTTGTACACAATGCATGGCTTCTCGTTATGGTTGGTTTTCACAAGCATAACCTTTGTTTTGGACTCATTCACAATATCGATGCATAGACCAAAGAGAGTTGGTGACAATGAACATCCTTGTTCAACCCCAATAGTGCTTACAAAAATTTCTGAAATCTCTCTTCCCATGCTCAATTGACAAATCACCTTCTCATAAATTCGAAAAACCGCAAGCATAAACTCACTTGGCACTTAGAGTTCTTCCATCCTTCTCCACAAATTTTTACATGGAATCATATCAAACGCTTTCTTAAAGTCCACAAAACAACAATACAATTGCTTGCCTTTCAATCGACTTTCCTCCATGAGAACACGAAGAGTGACAAGATGATCAATGGTGCTATGGCATCGATGAAAACTAGTTGTCCCTTTGCACGCTTGTCATTCTCTTCAGCCAAATCACTCATTTCATCTTTATTATGCACCCAAACAACTTTTCCGTAAGAGACCCAATCATTATAATCCGGTAGTTGTTTACATTCTTTACATCCCCTCCTTTATGCAAAGGTTTAACCCAATTAGTACTCCAATCATAAGGTATACCATGTTGAAGTGCAAGGTTGAACATATCACACATCCACTCATGGGTAAAATCTCCCTTCCATTTGATCATTTCCGGCTTGATACCTTAAAGATCTCCCGCTTTGCGAGTGGCCAACTTTTCAAGCCCACCGCCTACATCCTCAATAGTAAAAAAAGAGGGCATACATGGGAGTGAACCATAAAGTGGCATTTTTTCAGCAATTGCTTGCTCATATTATTGCCTACAATGTGTGTACATATCCACAAGACTCAAGTCACCAAAATTTTCAACCCACTTGCCCCTCAAGTTTCTCCAAAATCTTCCACATGCATGTGCCTTTTCTTGGACTTGAAAAAGTTTTTGCTTCACTTCCCATCTTCTTCTCTTCTTTTGAATCAATGCCTTGTATGTATGCAAATGACTTTGATAGTTGTCTTTGTCCATAGTTGCATCAAGCTTTATCAAGGACTTTCGAGCATCTTGACATTCTTTATCACAAACAACCTTTTGCGTGATCTATCTTTGTTGATACCATGGAGATGCTTTATGGCAAAGCATTCTTCGGCACAAGAACAAATAACTTTCTTGAAAGCTTCCCATTTAGTTTCCAATGGTGCATCACATTGAAGCTTTATCATCCATAATTTTTGCTCAACCATTTCAATGTACATTTAGTGCCCGTTTGAAACCCATACATAGTGATAATTTCTCTTTCCTTTGGCTGAGATTATCACGCTTAGTTGCTTCTCCACATGAAAGGTCAATACATAAGGTGCGATGGTCGGATTCCGGGGTCCATTGGCCAAACATAAAACTCTTTATGCGCTACATGATGGCTTCGGAGAGTAGCATATATTCAATCACAAAGTTTGAAATAAGCAATGTCCTCTTCTAGATAAAAAAATGGCTGACCTCTATCCATGCAAGCATAAAAGGGGGAATCATGATAAGGAATGTAGCAACCGGCTACAAAAATGGGTGCTCTTTTTGGTGTCATAATTTTCAACCAAATATAACGTTTGTACTAGTCATCTTTCACAAGTGATACAAATCTTCCAATCCTTTCTTAACCATACATGCTACCCCTCCTTGTCCTCTTTGTTGAGATTCTTTGACCACATCAATGAATGTACATTGTGTAGGAGATGCAACTAGAGTGGATGGTAGCGAGGTGTAGCCATGGTTGTAAGGGAGACGTGCATGGGCTCTTAAGCCAAAGACACCAAGTAACATGCCCAATTGTAAATAAAGTGTAGTGTGAAACTCACAATAAAAAAAAACGAGCTTCTGTAGCAGAGTCGAGCAGTGAATAACAAATAGCGCGATGTCATCTTGATTCTGAGGAGCTTGTAGAGGCCGATTTGGCAGGGATTGTAGTGTAGAGATTTCACCAGCAGGTCCAGGCGAACAACTTCATGATAATTTTGCTCGGCTTGCTACAGGTTCACGAGCCAGCTTCCTTCTGCAGGTAGCGATTCCCGCGCATCGAGTCGAACCAAGGCCGACACCTAGCTCTGATACCAGTTGATGGGGAAAGCTATGGAGGATGCAGCCTTTGGGGAGCCATAGCATGCAGGTGCAACAGGACGAGAGAGAGAGAGAGAGAGAGAGAGAGAGAGAGAGAGAGAGAGAGAGAGAGAGAGAGAGATTCGATACTGCAAGCCAGAAATCAAAACACGCTATATTTTGATTCAAAAAAAAGAGCCTTACATATTGCTGTAGCCATGCAAACTGGAATTTAACTGCATGCTTTAAAGGGATAATTCCCACAGGCTTGAAAACCCAACACATTGTAATCCTCCAACCCATTAATCCTTTGTGCATCATGCTCCCAAGTATCAACAAGAAGTACAACATCGGCTTTGCTTGTTAGTTCATCAATACCAACCCCTGCATTCCATGGGTATCCATTACAATTCCAAAAGCATATTTTCAATTGTAACTCGGTCTCATAGGTCACGCATCCCTATTTGCTCGAGGGACTTGCCTCCTCCTTGGTCACATTTTCTTCATGAGAGATCTCCTTGTTTTTATTATTCTTTTCCTCATATGGCTTGTGACGCATATTTTGTTGCTTAATAGTGCAATCTTCACATACAAAACATTTTGTATCCCTCAAATAGATCCAACTATTATCAAGGATAATCTTTTGCTTGGTCTCATCCGTCATGGTGCATACAATTGGCCGTTCTCTCGAGCGAGGAGCTCCTTGCTTCCCCACTCTATGAGCTCCATAGACCATAACTCCGGACATGCCAAAGTGGGTTTTGAATAAATCTTCGATAATAATGGCAAGAGAAGGAGGTGTCTCTAACTTCTCTTTAGGAATTCCATGAATAACAATGTTCTTGGAATGTCACTCCCGTTCCTTCAACTCCTCCACGTCCACATTCTCAACATTCTTTGTTTGAACCATAGCTTGCATGAGTGAGGAATTAGAAACCACATTGCTACCACATACATCAGCCCAAGACTTGTTTGTGCATACATTTTTCATGTCGCTTACATCCCAGCTCATGGTTTCAAATTTCTCCTCTTTCAATACATGGTCATGCTCTACTTTGCTTATCCGCTCTTTCAAAGCATTCAAATCCACTGGTTTCCGATGTCATTGGTTGGGTGGTTGTGTTGCTATCTCCACACTTAGGAGATTTTTTGATCATTTTCCACAATGGTTGTGGACCTTGTTGAAGAAGAAGAACCCTTGCGAGTGCCAGAAGACATTGTATGTAAAATAAGAGATGAGAGTCAATATTCCTTAACCTGTTTACTTTGGAAACGTTGCTACAGAAACAACTTCCATAACTTTGAAAATTTTTGTATTGACATCAATGCATAAAGATCGGATGATCAAAAGAGTGAAATGTTGTCTACTAGGTCAAAAAACGGTTGCGTTTTTTGTTGGAGAGAGAGAGAGAGAGAGAGAGAGAGAGAGAGAGAGAGAGAGAGAGAGAGAGAGAGAGAGAGGTATAGTTGTATCATTGCCAATTGTTTGAATGGCGCGTGGGGAAGTCTTGAAGAAACTCAAAGATAAGCCACCATGCCATACAACCTCATCCTGAAAGTTACTTTATATACATAGGCTAAAGTAGCACATGATAATCCACAACATCTATTTCAAGTGGACATATCTATTTAGTCATTCACACTAAAAGATATATATGTCTAATGTGCAAGCCAAATCTTAGTTTCTATGGGGTCCTGCAAGAGAAAAGGAAAAAGTGACAGCATGTCCTTCCTTTAGCAAAGCCAAAGAGAGAGCACCCTTACCTGCATCCACAGTAAGAAAACGATCAATATATTAGTTTCCAAACAGCATTACAGGTAACTGGGGTGACTCTAGCTGTCATCCATGTCACCCTAACCTATACTAAAAGAGGAGAATGTTGTAAAGGGTGGAAGAATGTAACAAGGATAAATCTATTAATCCTTTTGCGACAGGTTAATCTTGTAAGGTTTCCTAGATAACTGCATTCATCCCAGCTAAACCATGCATCTAACATGGTACTTATACTAATAGTTACCATGCATAGACCATGCATGCCATTTCCTAAGTTTAGTTACTACTCCATACCTTAGAGAAGAAGTTAAGAATAAACTAATTGTTTTGGTACCTTAGATAGTCTAGTCACTTTGTTCAACACCATGGCAGAGTGGTTTGAAACTTCAAACTTCAAACTTCCACGTTCAGTGCTGGTATATCCTACTTACCCACTCACTTAGAGAAGAAGGAGGTGTAAAGTTAATGATTTACATATTAAGAAATTGCTATTAGAAAACACTAAAATGGGAACTAAGTGAGCTCAAAATAATTAGCTCACCTTTTAGTACTACTTCTCTTGCTCAGAGTATCTTACTCTGTTCTGCATCAAAGGTGCCCTAGATCAAGCCTGTGCACCATGCTACTAAGGTGGATTGCTTTTATGGCCTCACAAATTTTGAAGCATTTGTCATCAATTTCAACTATAGTAAAGATGTTATAATTGTGCCGTCATGCCTATCTTAAGTGCCCAAGTCACCATGCCTACAAAAGAATTATACCTTCAAGTCAATCCAGGGTATAGGCCCTTGGGTTTATTACATCCCAAGTCCCCAACTCAAAAGACATTAAGGCCTAGTTCATTCCATGTTTAGGGTATAGCCTTAGCCTAACCTAGTAGGTTTCCTTTGTGATCTAGTTAGGTTATGAGTTAATTAGGTCTCATCCAGGTAGTCCCAACAAGGTAGTGGTATTTAGCCCACTAACTTAATCAAATATTCAAGTTAGCCTAACTAGCAAAAATAACTTGACAAACAATTAGTTCTAAATTCAATTTTTTGGCCATGTGTCCATACCATAGTGTATTTCTTCAAGAAAAACTAGATTTAAGCATTTATAGGCATGGAGTGTCTATCTTAGTGAATGTGTAGAGAGAGAGAGAGAGAGAGAGAGAGAGAGAGAGAAACTCGAATAGAGAGAGAGAGGTATAGTTGCATCATTGCCAATTATCCGAATTGCACGTGGGGATGTCTTAAAGAAACATAAAAATGCACCATCATGCCATACAGCCACATCCTAAAATTTTATGAAAGTTATGAAAAAGAGAGAGAGAAATGGAGAGGTAGTAGTTATGAGAGTCTTCATTGTGATGGTCTGGAGAGAAAGAGAGAGAGAGAGAGAGACAGAGAGAGAGAGAGAGAGAGGGAGGGAGAGAGGTATAGTTGCATCACTGCCAATTGATTGAATGGCGCATGGGGAAGTCTCAAAGACACTCAAAAATATGCCATCATGCCATACAAACACATCGTGAGAGTTATGAAAGTTATATGAGAGAGAGAGAGAGGTATAGTTGCATCATTGCCAATTGATTGAATGGCGCACAAGGAAGTCCGACTTTATGAGAAGCCGGCCCTATTCCCACCAAGGCCTTTGAAGCTGGCCCCCAAAGTCGATGCATCCCGGTTCATAAGAGCTTGGACCTAATTTCAAATTCTAATTTCACTAAACAACCAAACAGGACAACTAACTTACAAATCTTTTGCGACATTGACATTATCATTCCAAGAGAACTTGGAAGTAGTAGCTTGTGTTCTGACGATTACCCAAGAACAATACCAGTGTCGAGCTCATTGTACAAATTGAATACCACTAATGCTGATGCCCGGTGCTGATGATGTTGAAAAGCTCTCGAAGCGGATAGAAACTATCAAAAGGACTCACAAAGAATCCTACTAGATTTAACACCCAAGTAAATTAATTTAAATTTATTATAGTTTCTTGAATTTTCTTGAAATATGTTTTTAAACAAGTTTTATCAGATGAACTTTGTTTTATTAACTCTTCGTGGAGTTTCCTCTATTTGTAAGTTGCAGAGATGGCACCGAGAAGACAGTGGAAGAATCCACTAAGCACATGTCTGTATTTGAAGCCATTTGGATTGGTTGACCACCAACAGTCAAAATATGTATCTTAATTAAAAGTTTATGTTGACCACCAACAGTCAAAATATGTATCTTAATTAAAAGTTTATGTTGACTTTCTTTCTTTTTCATCAATACCAAGACAAGGACACTTGATGGTCGTGAGTCTAATCACATTCCATGTAGAGTCTATGTCTGTGAATATAATTCGTAAGTTTCTCTCCTTTCTGTTTGTTTACAACAAAAAATTATTGATGGTAATATTCATTTATGGAAAATTTCTGTAACATTTGTAGTTAAGCATTGATGAATCCATGTTACATGTTTTTCAATCTTCATGCCACTTTTAGTTCTAATGCTGACAGATCACCAAGGCCATCACTCTTTATTACAAATTCTCTCAAGAAATTGTGACAGATAAGTATCCAATTTATAATGGTTTGCATTTCTTATGAAAAGGCTAAATACCAAGTTGTTTACTTGCTAGTAAAATACCATCATTATTTTATTTACTACTAGTATACTAACTCCATTTCTACATAGAAACGCATCTGTATCATGAAATACACCACTTTCTCAATGATAATATTTCAATACTTCATTGAAAAATTCAATTCAACAGAGTTGATAGGTATTGTATCTTTCACTTACTTCCATTGCAACATTGGGCTTACTAGGCTATGAAGTACTAAATTTTTGGTGAAGTTTTCTTTTCAGATATTCCCATTTGTGGACACTCTTTGTGCCCCTTCTATGGTTTTGATGCAAGATATGCTAGACATTAGAACTATTAAGATTTTCTCCATTCTCCGCTATCTTAGCTCATGCTTGGATAGTCACTATGTTTTGGGTCATGGTGTAATTCCCCAGTATATTTAAACATAATACCTAACCTTGTAATGACTCTTAATCCTTAATTTTTCTTCTCCCAGGCACATTCACAATGCATTCCACATTAGTCTTTTAAGATCTTTCAGAGGACCCCTACCTACACATCACATTTATGAAGACCCACCTTCACTTGTAGCACAAGAAAGGAAACTCGTCCCTGAAAAAATAGTTGATCACGAGACCACCATTACACGCACTAGTTATAACCGTTACCTTTTGACTTTCAAGGGCCACCCTAGAGAGTATTCCAAATGGATGCCTAAAAAGTTTTATCGCAACTTCCCCGACCTTCTCCACAGTTTCCATCACTCACGGTCCATTTGATTTCTCTATTGAGCAACTAAGGATAGTTGCTATCCATGGTGGGAGGGATGTTACGAGATTGGGCACCCTCCTGTTGTAGTGGTTAGCTGGAGTAATGGTTAATTATGTGTTGTCTATTTATTTTTCTAATTGAGATGATGATGATGATTTTGTAGAGTGGAATGCGGGGAGCTGATGAAGAGGCGCTGGCAATTACTCTTGGCCATTTTATACTCGCACAGTATTTTAGAATCTCATTTCAATAAGCCACTATGGCTCTGTAAATAATTGTAGTGGGAACTCCCCTTATGGGTCATGCAAGAACTAATGAGCTTCACTCATTTACAAAAGTGAAGTGGTTGTAAAAGAGGGGCCTCAATTTTTGGCACCTTAAAACTCACAAATAATATATTAAATACCAACTCCACAAGAGAGGTGTTGTGGAGTTTGGGGCTAGATTTAGGCCTTTCTCTTGCAGATTCTCTTCTCTACTCTCTTATGCTATGCTCTATTTACTGTGTACTCTTTAATCAAGTCTCTATCCCTTACAATTCTCTTACACACTCTTACAATCTTGTCTAAGTCAATTCCATGTTCTGTGTGTGTGTGTGTGTGTGTGTGTGTGTGTGTGTGTGTGTGTGTGTGTGTGTGTGTGATAGTTTAGGTGTGTGTGTGTGTGTGTGCTTGGAAATTGGGAAAAGAGGTGGGCAGGTTGATAGTGATGTTTGTGAGCATGTGTTGAATAAGTTAAGAAACCAATCTCCCCCTCTTCTTTTCAACAAACACCCTCGAAGCAGGACACATCTTCGGCCTTCAAAATGAAGTCAAAAAACATCGCAAGGAGAATGATGAGCTAAAGCAAAGACTCGCTGCCATCCGAGGCCCGGCTTGCTGCAATGGAAAACTGCAAGAAAGAAGAGATGGAAGAGATGGAGGTCAAGCTCAATAAAACAAAAGCGGAAGTGGAGACCATCCTCACAAAGGAGGTCAAATCTCAAGTGCAAGAGGTAATCTTTCGCAAAGTCAAAGACTTGTGGCATCCACGCTACGCGAACAACAACGACAACAACAAGAGGACATCGCCCTTGTCCAAGCAATAACCCACTTGGTACAATAGGATCAAGCAACAATCACCTCTCTTACACATGAGCATCACACCAACCACACAATCTTTACATTCAAGACCAAGGCGGATCAAATCAAACTCCTTCAGCAATCAAGGCTTCTCAAGGATACTAAAATTTGGTTTGCAGAAGATCTCACACCTACCCAACTCAAACAAAAGAAGGCAGAACTCCAGAAGATGCGAGAAGCATGCACATCAAGGAAATGGGCAGTCTATCAAGGAGGTAAATCCATTATTCAGGAGTTTTGAACTCCCAAGCCGGCTCCCTCCTCACCTTCCTCTTTTTAGTTTTGTTCATTTTAGCTTTTCTTTCTTTTTGACACCTCTTTGGACCCTCAGTCCTTAATTGATGTATCTCATGATCCTCTCATTTAGAAGAACCTCTTTGTAATGTTTTGATTTCGGTCCCATGGGTCATGTCTGACTTCCGCAAGCGATAATTCAATCTATCAATCTCTCTACACACATTCACTGAGATAGACACTCCATGCCTATAAATGCTTGAATCTAGGTTTTCTTGAAGAAATACACTATGGTATGGGCACATGGCCCAAAAATTGAACTTAGAACTAATTATTTGTCAAGTTAATTCTTCTAGTTAGGCTAACTTGAATATTTGATTAAAAGTTAGTGGGCTAACTACCACTACATGTCTAAGACTACCTAGATGATACCTAATTAACTCACAGCCTAACTAGATCACAAAGAAAACCTAACTAGGTTAGGCTAAGGCTATACCCTAGACATGGAATGAACTAGGCCTTAATGTCTTTTGACTTGGGGACTTGGGATGTAATAAACCCAAGGGCCTACACCTTGGGCCGACTTGAAGGTAGAATCCTTTTGCATGTGTGGTGACATGGGCAGTTAAGATAGGTCTGACAACGCATTTATAACATCTTTACTATACTTGAAATCGATGACAAACGCCTCAAAATTTGTGACGCCATAGAAGAAGTCCACCTTAGTAGCATGGTGCACAGGCTAGATCTAAAGCACCTTTGATGCAGAACAGAGTAAGATAATCTGAGCAAGAGAAGTAGTACTTAAAGGTGAGCTCATTATTTTGAGCTCACTTCGTTTCCATTTCAGTATTTCCTAATAGCAACTGCTTAATATGTGAGCACAGCAAGGGCTTCCTTTGTGTTAGAGCCTTGCTGATAAAGATATCAAGTAAGAGTAAATCATTAAATCTACATCGGGTAAGTAGGATATACCAGCACTAAACTTGGAAGCATGGAGTTTCAAACCACTCTGCCATGGCGTTGAACAAAGCGACTTGGCCATCTGAGGTACCAAAACAATTAGTTTATGCTTAACTTCTTCTCTAAGGTATGGAGGAGTGACTAAACTCAGGAAATGGGCATGCATGGTCTATGCATGGTAACTATTAGTACAAGGGTACCATGTTAGATGCATGGTTTAGCTAGGATGAATGTAGTTATCAAGGAAATTTGATGAGATTAACTTGTCTCAGAAGTATTAATAGATTTATCCTTGCTAGATTCTTCCACCCTTTACAACATTCTCCTCTTTTAGTATCGGTTAGGGTAACACGGATGACAACTAGAATCACCCCAATTACCTATAATGTTGTTTGGAAACTAAAATATTGATTGTTTTCTTACTATGGATGCAGGTAAGGGTGCTCTCTCTCTAGCTTTGCTAAAGGAAGGACATGCTATCACTTTTCCCTTTTCTCTAACAGGACCCCAGAGAAACTAAGATATGCATGCACATTAAATAGATATATCTTTTAGTGTGAATGACTAAATAGATATGTCTACTTGAAATAGATGTTGTGGAATATCATGTGCTACTTTAGCCTATGTATGTAAAGTAACTTTCAAGATGTGGATGATGGCGTATTCTTTAGTGTCTTTGAGACTTCCTGCGCGCCATTCAGACAATTGGCAATGATAATGATGGAACTATACTTCTCTCTCTATATATATTATATATATATATATATATACCATCACAATGAAGACTTTCATAACTTCTACCCTCTCCATTTCCTTTCTCTCTCTCTCTCTCTCTCCCTCTCCCCTTCATAACCTTTATAAACTTTTTGGATGTGGTTGTATGGTGCGGTGGCGTATTCTTGAGTTTTTGTAAGACTTCCCTGCTCGACATTCAGACAATTGGCAATGATGCAACTATACTTCTCTCTCTCTCTCTCTCTCTCTCTCTCTCTCTCTCTCACACACACACACACACACACACACACACACACACACACTTTTTCCTTTTCTCTAGTAGGACCCCAAAGAAACTAAGATCTAGCATGCACATTAATGTGAATGATTAAATAGATATGTCTACTTGAAATGGATGCTGTGGTCTATGGTTCTCGAATTTTTTATGAAGTGTCTTGTTCTATTTTAACCTATGTATATAAGAAAATCTCTCTCCTACGTACATGGGTCAACAATGGCCCATAGTGCACTTGAACACCAGAACCTGGGCTACAATACTTCTTCCATATATATCTAGTTTATTTAGATATCCTTGGATGGGGGGATGTCGCACAACCATTATGACTCTATTTAGGGTGGTTTAAGGATGGCCTCCCTTCCAAATTTGCTTACCCTATTTAGTTGCTAGCTTTAGATGGCTTTGGTATTTGTTGGACTTGACCTTTCAACCCAGCCTCTCTCACTTGCCTCCCTTCTTGTGATGAAAATGATCTCTAAACCCGAGGTAATACTCCTCTTGAATGATAACTAAAAAATTTCTTGAAAATACCTCACATGACTCTATCTTCAAAAATGGTTTTAACTCTATCTTGGGAAGTGATAGTATGTTGCAGGACATCATTATTGGATGGAAGCATGATCCACTACTGTAAAAATTTGTCTACTCTACTAAGTTCCTCACTTCTGAGTTTACCCCTAAATGTAAGTGCTCTGAATTTAGGCAATTTTGTAAAGACTTTCATCATCTTGGATGGCATGTATGCACTAACAATTTGAATATTGTCTCTGACAAGGAGGTGAAAGAATTGCTAAGTTGTGGGTTGAACCATATCCCACCCAACCGCTGATTCAACACTTGGCTCATGCCGCACTACTTGATTGCTTGGTCGACATAGCCAATGTCCTAACATTGGACAGTCTAACCCTTAACAGATTGTTTGATGGTTTGTTTTCACACTCTCATACGTGTATTGGAAGAACTCCATCAGCTTGTTTGAGTAATGAGACTTCATGGTTCTCACCCTATGTTCACAAATGATTTTTAACTTGAAACAAAATTGGTTTATTCTTAGATTAGACAAAGCACCACACATCCCTACTATCATTTGCAAATAGCTTGCAAAAACTACTGCTCTGGGACAACTTGATGGACAAGAATTTTTTGTGACAGACATGACTGCCAATGAGGTAATTGAAATTCTTCAAGGAGCACAATAACACTTTGGACTAGAGGCATTCAGCTCTTGAACCTCTAACAACTTGGTGTAGGGGTGGGTCACCACTTGGTGGTGGCCTCCCCTAACCAAGTGGTTGACCCTCCCTAGGACATGGTGGGTCTCTCTCTCTCTCTCTCTCTCTCTCTCTCTCTCTCTCTCTCTCTCTCTCTCTCTCTCTCTCTCTCTCTCTCTCTCTCTCTCTCTCTCTCTCATAAATTTCATAAACTTTTAGGATGTGGTTGTATGGCATGATGGCATATTTTTCAGTGTCTTTGAGACTTCCCCACGCGCCATTCAAAAAATTGGCAATGATGCAACTATACTTCTCTCTCTCTCTCTCTCTCTCTCTCTCTCTCTCTCTCTCTCTCTCTCTCTCTCTCTCTTTCTTTCATAAATTTTTAGGATGTGTTTGTATGGTACAATGGCACACTTCTAAGTTTCTTTAAGACTTCCCCGTACACCATGCGAACAATTGGAAATAATGAAACTATACCTCTCTCTCTCTCTCTCTCTCTCTCTCTCTCTCTCTCTCTCTCTCTCTCTCTCTCTCTCTCTCTCGATTCACTGAGATAGACACTCCATGCTTTTACATGCTTGAATGTGGTTTTTCTTGAAGAAATACAGTATGGTATGGGCACATGGCCAATAAATTGAACTTAGAACTAATTGTTTGTCGAGTTAGTTATGCTAGTTTGGCTAACTTGAATATTTGATTAAGTTAGTGGGCAAACTACCACTACCTGGCTGAGATTACCTTGATGAGACCTATTTAACTCGCAGTCAAACTAGATCACAAAGGAAACCTAACTAGGTTAGGCTAAGGCTATAGCCTAAACATGGAATGAACTAGGCCTTAATGTCTTTTGACTTGGGGACTTGGGATGTAATAAACCCAATGGCCTATACCTTGGACCGACTTGATGGTAGAATCCTTTTGCAAGCGTGGTGACATGGGCAGTTAAGAAAGGCCCGGCAGCACAGTTATAACATCTTTATTATATTTAAATCGATGACAAACGCCTCAAAATTTGTGAGGCCATAAAAGAAGTCCACCTTATTAGCATGGTGCACAGGCTAGTTCTAGGGCACTTTTGATGCAGAACAGAGTAAGATACTCTGAACAAGAGAAGCAGTACTTAAAGGTGAGCTCATTATTTTGAGCTCACTTAGTTTCCATTTCAGTATTTCCTAATAACAAATTCTTAATATGTGAGGATAGCAAGGGTTCCTTTGTGTTAGAGCCTTGCTGATTAAGATATCAAGTAAGAGTAAATCATTAACTTTACACCTCCTTCTTCTTTGAACGAGTGGGTAAGTAGGATATACCAGCACTGAACTTGGAAGTTTGAAGTTTCAAACCACTTTGCCATGGCGTTGAACAAAGTGACTGGACCATCTGAGGTACCAAAACAATTAGTTTATGCTTAACATCTCTCTAAGGTATGGAGTAGTGACTAAACTCAGGAAATGGGCATGCATGGTCTATGCATGGTAACTATTAGTACAAGGGTACCATGTTAGATGCATGGTCTAGCTGGGATGAATGTAGTTATCAAGGAAATATGGTGAGACTAACATATTTCAGAAGGAGTAATAGATTTATCCTTGTTAGATTCTTCCACCTTTTACAACATTCTCCTCTTTTTGTATAGGTTAGGTGACACGGGTGACAACTAGAGTCACCCAAGTTATCTGTAATGCTGTTTGGAAACTAATGTATTGATTGTTTTCTTACTGTGGATGTAGGTAAGGGTGCTCTCTTCAAGGGAGCAAAAATATTCCTTCCACATGAGAAAGCCAAAGATAGACATTGTGCAACCAACTAAGTAGCGGTAATACAAATAATATAATCCATGGATTGCTAAAGAAATTGTTTTTTTTAGCATGCCAGTCATGAGAGTCTGCTAAAACTTTGCAAAGAGTTTTGGAGTCAAAAGCTTTGATAAGAGAACTGACTATGTTAATGACACGCTTAGTGTGGCTTGGTGTCGCAATCCATCTAGAAGGATGCATTATGTACTCTCAAAGAAAGATAATGAAATATGTTGTAGAGCTAGGTACGGAATGGATGGAATCTCAAAGAGCTCATGTTATCGCTATAAAGAGATCTTTGAAAATGGTGTGTGTAGATGCATGCATGGTAACATGGGTCTTATCAGGAAAGGCCAGGATCACACAAAATGGGAAGAGTCCTTCTACAAAGGTTTGTGGAGACTTGCTCAGGGAAAATGCCACATAAGAGTAGAACAACGGTGGATAGGACTAGAGAGACTTTGCTTGTAATACCCAATACGTACAAGCAAATTGATATCCTAGATGAGGTAAATGCATCACTCAAGGCACATAACTATCAGCCAATGTCTTCAAGCACCTTCAATAGAATTTGAAATTTAGAGTTCAAGCATGTGACTTTGTCAAAGAGAAATTAATTCTCAAAATGTAGCATTTGTAGTAGAATCAAGGCCCAAATATGCTCTACAATGGACCAAGAGGATCGTGAACACTTGATGGAGGAACGCAGACAACACATGCTACAACAAAAAAGTTGCACGAATGTATACTATACATGGAAAAGTACTCACAATTGCAACCCCCAAGATACATATGTGTCATCCATGATAAGATGGACCAATAGAAGGCAAACGATACCAAGACTTTGAGTCAAGTCAAGGAGTATGATTCTACATACCAACTCCAAGTCTCCATGATAGGAATGATAAAACATGGGCATGGGCAAGGGCATTATGGCCATTTCTCCTTGAATGGTTTGTGGCCCTCACATCCTAATTTTACAAGTGGTTCTCTTGCACTATGTTTTCATGACTTGGAAAGGATAAAGAGACATATATTGGAAGGATATTATCATTGAGCTACAGAGACCAATGAACAAGTGTGTGGGAAAGTATGTAGGATTATGGCCAACGATAGAAGGAACTCATCGTATGCAACATATAGAATATTAGGTGGTGGATGAGTTTGAGGAGTATGAGGAATTTGACAATCATTGTTGTGGTTGTCTAAGACAAAGGCCAAAGGATGTATTCAAGCCACACATTGATGTGAAGAAAGGTAACATCGTGCCTGTTAGGCATGGGGAGCATGAATATCCAATATGGTTGGGAGCAAAATTAGAAGTGGGCATGGATAGATCATCTTCTAACTATAAGAAGATTTTGATCCAATATTGGACATCAAAACATAGAAAAGAAACCCCACCATCATGGAGCTCTATGAAAATTGTTGGGAGAAGCCTTGGTGTTGCAACTTGGTAGAACAAAGTGTTGGGAGTTTGGAGACACCATGGTTTGGTCATAGGTTCCAATTGGGAATAAGATACCTGAGAAGATTAAGATCCCCCAAATTATAGTAGAGAAAGCACAAAAAAGCTTACTAGCATGCATTGAAAACTATTTCTAAATGCTATTGGACATATTTTAAGGTTCTTAACACCTTCTATGTGTTTTCAAATACAATATATATATATATATATATATATATATATATATATATATATATATATATATATATATATATATATACACACACACAATGGTTTCCAAGAAAGAAGTCTTATTATGAAAAGGGTGTTTCTTAACACCACCGTCTCTTATGAGATGATATCATACCAACATTCTCAATTGGCTAGGTCTCAAACTTGATAAAATTTTCCCAAATTTAGAGGGAAATTAAGAAGATAGATTAGCAAATTTGATCCCAAAATATTGCAATTTTACCAAATCTCCTAGAATGGTGTTCCAACCCTTTACTAGTGATTCATGCCTAAAGCTACAAATGTAGCAAGGGCAATGTCCACTAATTTAGGGCAAGCCTCTTACTGATTTCATTGATGTCTAATGGTTTAGGCTTAGCTCTCAAGCCCCTTACTAGCGAGCTCCTTCATCACTTTTCTAATCACCTAGGCTTGCTAGTTGCATTGCTCTCACAAGTTGGAGCTTATCAAGAGCCCAACATGCCATATTACAACACCGCATTGTGGGATTTTACATTCACACTTCTTACACTCAATTAACCGTTCACTTTGATGGTTGTTGTTGGCATATGTGTAGTGTGGGACTATTAAGGACACCAAGCTAGAATTATTGACCAAGAAAATGAAACAATAGAAAATGGATCCAGTAATTGAATGAAATATAGCAGATACAAAGCACACTAAATTGATAAAGGAGTTGGAAGAATGGGCCAAACCTAAACTAGTCCAATCAGCTAAGGGTACCAAAGGAACCAAAGCACCAAAGAAAAACAACAAGCTCGTAGGGGACAAAATGGAAGCTTTTATGTGGAATTTGGAGGGCTTCCAAAAGATCAAAGTTGTTCCTTAGGAGGTTATCTGCTTAATTTTAAGAGGCTTTGAGTAGATTCTTTATCATCTTGGAGATATGGCATGAACAATGCACCTATATGCCTATCATATACGTAAGATGACAAGATTTTGGATACATAATTATCATCCACCCATTCATTCTTGATCATGATTCATGCATCAACACTTTTCTGAATATATTGATACAAATGCATATCTTTTAATCATTTTGGAAGCCTTGAGTCATGGGATGGGTGTAGGCACCCAATTTGATGCCTTACTCTGCATTCTTCGTGAGGAATTCTCTTAATTCGCCATTTTAGTTCTCATAAACACCTCGTGTAAGGTTATGAATTTTTAATTGAGCAATAATATATATAAATTATCATATCATGGGCATAATTCAATCTCTAATGGTCATACACACACAATTTTTTGAGCAACTTGAATCGTTCTTTCAACCTAAACTACAGCGTAATTTACAATCAACGCATCCAATCCTTTCTATTTTTGCATGCCTCAAATTTTAAAGAGTTTGGAGGGGAACAAACATCTAAGAGCGTGCTTATGTTGGTCTAAGCACTCCCACAATGAAGAAGATGATAAAAGAGCTCGGAAGAAGGCAATTGCACATGCCTATGTACCTTTGCACACATGAGCTCTGATAAAGAGAAGCCAATCACCATGAGCACCAAGAGCTGAGGGAGAGAGGTGATGATGAAGGGGAGATCCTAGAGCTGCACCAATCTCTCTCTCTCTCTCTCTCTCTCTCTCTCTCTCTCTCTCTTCCCCCCCCCCCCCCCCCCCCCACCCCCCCAGCTAAAGGTAGCAATCCCTCTTCTTCTCGTTGAGTGTGAATGAGAGGCACATCATGTGTGTGTGTGTGTGTGTGTGTGTGTGTGTGTGTGTGTGTGTGTGTGTGTGTGTGTGTGTGAGAGAGAGAGAGAGAGAGAGAGAGAGAGAGAGAGAGAAAGAGAGAGCACATGAGGTCCATTGTGAGAAAGAGTTATGGGAGTAGCTTCACTTTTTAGGGAGGGATTTAAATTCCTCCTCATATTCCACCTCTTTTAGTTCCTTCACCCAGACTCTGCCTAGGCTTCCTCATGCCTTTCTTAATTCCGCATATCCTCATTCATATGGTAGCCATTGCATGTTCTCAATTTTGCATGCACAATTCTTGATGATCTCTCCTACCGCTCATCTTGTTGTTCTCGTCAACTACCACTATTGTGCCTTAATAGAACTCCTTGAGAATGAGTGCTACTTGGCACTGATGCTCCTCGCCGTAAAACTTCAAAGGTCGTGATCTTATTTTCCTTGAACAAAACTTTAAACTAACATGCTTGCATTAAAAAAATTAACATCTAGACCCCATATAGGATACCATAATATAAAGGAACTTACATCCTCCCACACTTGAAGAAATCAAGGTGCCGTCACCTCAACACAAACTGAGGAAAATTATCATTTGAAACACCATAATATCAAGGAACTTACATCCTCCCACACTTGAAGGAATCAAGGTGTCATAAAAATTAATATCTTTCCAACCCAAATGATTCTCTCATATTAAACTGATCACTTAATGTGGGAGAATACACGGGAACAAGGGTTAAGATATAGACATGTGCTTATAGATCTATCTCAACACGGGGCCAATGGTTAAGGGGCCCAAATGAGAGATGGTCTATCAAAGAGCAAGGCTAACCAATGGAGCATAAGACCTTAGGGTTAGCTTCATTGAAGACCTCCAATAATGTGTGTGAAAGTCCTTTGACCTTAAGCAAGCTAGGGCTGAGCTTGAGGTGGGAACCCGGCCTAAGCTCGAGGTGCTTGTCCTGCTTGAGGTGCTTGTCGTGCTTGAGGTGCTTGACATGCTTGAGGTGCTTGATTAAGATGCTTGAGGTGCTTGACTTGCTATATGATTAAGGTGCTTGAGGTGCCTTGAGATGCTTGCCTGAGATGCTTGTGGGAACACCCCCTAGTTCAAGTGCTTTGTCATGCTTGATGACTAAGGGGCTTGCTCATCCAAAGTCAAAAAGATCCCTACAAGGAGGGGGACAAGCCTACAAGGGGGGGGATGAGAGAGAACACACACACACACACACACACACAAGGGAAACCCCAGCTTGAAGAGGCAGCAAGGACACTTGTCAAGTTCCTCCTCATGTTGCCCTCATGGTGTGCCTGAAGCCTATTGGTTGGCCACCCAAGGGGTCCAATGATAATTTAGGATATTTAATTAATTTATTTTGCATTTATCAAGTCCTCTCTCTCAAAGGGGAAAGGGGGACACTTGTCCCAAGGCTACCCCTGTTGCTTGTAATGGCTCCTACTTGTGATTGGCTAGGCCTGGAGGGGTCCAATGAGCTTCAAGCATGAGCTAGAAGGGGGGGTCGACCCAAGCAAGCTAGGGGGGTGCTTAGGGGGTATACTCACCCACACACACTCACAAACACTCTCATTGTGTACTATGCAAAGTGCAAGAACTCCCTCTCCTTCTCCAAGCAAGTAGAGGTTGAGAGCCTACACCAACACTCTTGGCTATGGAATGCAAATCCAACCAAGAGCCATGCTTCAATGCTTAAGCTTGCCATCTCCTTCTTCTTCATTACTATGCTATTATGTATGCTAGCACAAGAGTTATGATAAGTGAGGAACTAGCTCTTTCTCGTATGAAATGTTTCTTCTTCCTCTTCCCTACCCTCATTCCCTGCTAGCTCTCTCCACCTTCGAAGGTGTTTGAGGTCTTGGGACTGAGGCTTGGTATAGTTAAAGCTTTCTTCAAGTTTAGGTTATGCTATGATGGTGATGCATGAAGCTTTCCATCTTCATTGCTTCACCTAGGTCACAAGGAACACAAAGAATGTATTGTAACAAGTCTCTCTTTATGGGAGAAATCTTAATACAAATGCCTATTGGAGGGGGGACCGGCTCCACATAAATCCGGTCCTCAACTGTTGTCATGTTCTCTAAATTCTCTCTCTTGCAAAAGTATTGTCCATGCCAAGTTAACTAATTGCTATGATTATGTTGCTATCTTCAATTATGTCAACCCGCTATGCTCACAAAATCATTTCTTGAAAGTAATCTCATTAAATTCCGCTACTTTCTACATGCAGTAAGCATGCAACATACCTTCTACGAGTTGATTTTTTTGCTCATTTTGCCCATCCATTTGAGGGTGATAGGTTGTATTGAATGTTAATTCTATATCAATAGATGAGAATGAGGCTTTCCAGAAGTTTTAAGTAATTTTGCATCATGATTGGAATTGATCCTCTGATGTAAACCTCTTTGGATGTGTAGGTAGTTTTCATAAAAAAAGTATTCCATTTTGTAAGCATATCCACAACAGCAAAGATAGAATCATATCCTAAAGATGATGGTAAGTAACTTGTGAGAAAAATCATGGATACCCATTCACGGTTCTAAGGGCATTAACGTGAATATGACCAATGTGAGAGCATGAATCTGATCACAACCTCTGATTGGAGGAAAGTACAGGGGAACTACAATATGTGTTACCATATACATGTGGTAGTGATGTGTATGAACACATTTAGGACCGCTGGGGCATTTTTTTTCCTCTTTAGGAGGTTTTTTACCCCATGCATTGTATATACGCCCATCATTCTAGGGCTATCTATCTTTCCATTTCACACTAAGTAATATACTCTCTCTTGTGTGCCTTGAGCTTCCTTCGTCTTCTCCAAGCTGTGTGTTTTCTTGCAACCCTAATTCCAACAATTGGTATCATAGCAAGTTGCGTCCTCTCGGGCTTAGTCGCCAGCAGCTCAGCACACACCTACTCACTTTCTTCGATTTTAGTGAACTTTGGCGAGCGCTCACAGGTTGACAAGTTTTTTAAGAGAACTCTTGAAGCTTAGTCTGCTCAGATTTTTGATTTGGGCTCATTTCGGCCTCCATTTTCACTACAGGTAGTACTACGTAGGCTATTTTGTCATTTTGTGCAAAATTTTGTAAGTGCCGTTTTTTGCATAACATTTCCCTTGCAGTCTTCTACGGTTTGTGCTATATAGCATGTGTTGTTCCCCGCTTTGTTTCTCCTCGTTTTGGGCAATTTTCACATCAGGTGCATCATTTACCATGGCTGACAACAACATAGATGTGTTCAAGATGTTTGTTGTTGAGGACAAATTAGATGGGGGCGATTATCCTATGTGGGCTTATATGATGCAACATGTTCTTGTGTCAAAGGGCGTCTCGAATATTGTGCAGGGCATTGATGCACATCTTGGTTTTGAGGATGTAGGCGATGTTGAGGATGTTGCAGGTCTTGCAGCTGTTAGAGTTGTTTTGCCTACAGCTGAGCAAGCTCATTGGGATGTAAAAGATGTGCAGGCTCATGCATTGATTGCGTTGTCTGTGAAGCGCACTATTACTCCTCACATTCGTTCAACAAAATCTACAAAACAGGCTTGCGATATTCTCGTTGGTCTTTATGCAAGCCACAATGAGGCAAAAATTGCTTTGCTACATAAAGAGCTGGAATCGAAGATTATGCATGAGGAAGATGATATGGAAACTTTCCTTGCTGATGTCAAGGATATCAATGAGAAACTTATTTCTGCAGGTCAAGTCATTTCAAACAATTCCCTTGTGCAGACTGTTCTTGATGCCTTGCCAGACTCTTATCATACTTTTGCTAGTACTTGGAGACTCATGACCCAAGGAAATCCTAAAGTTGTCAAGTTTGATGCATTGTGCACATTGCTCTTGCAAGAGGCACTTTCCAAAAAAAATAGGACTAGATAGCGTGCAGTCGAACAAGCTTTTATTGTTGCTCAAAGAAAGGGTGGTAATAGCAATGAAGCCACTTCTTATGGTTCTTCTGCGAGTGGAAAATCACATGTTCATAATGCTTTTGCTGGCAGCAATTCGTCTGGAAATTGTGGTGATAAGGGAAAAAGAAGATGCATTGCCATTATTGTAAAGCTAATGATCACTTGATCAAGCAGTGTCCTAAGTTGAAGGCCAAAGAGGCTAAGAAGAAAGAGGGTGGTTCCACTGCAAATGCTGGTTCCACTACGAATGCAGCTATTGTTGAGACTTCTTGAAAGGAGACTGTGATGCTTATGTTGATGCAGAATGGGCTTTTAGTCTAGAGTGTACCTATAATCGTGATGTCCATGATGCATGCATGTCAGTTGTAGTAGATTCACATGTGTGGTATTTTGACAGTGGTGCTACAAAGCTCATTACCTCACATCATGATTTGATCACCTCTCTTGAGTCTGTTCCGCATGGGAATTCAGTTACTTGTGCCAACAATGCCTCTTATCCAGTTCAGGGAGTTGGAAAGATTGTGCTTACTGCTACAAATGGTATTTTTTTCACACTTGTTGAAGCACTTTATGTACCTGGGATCAAGAAAAATCTTTTGTTTGTATCTGTACTTGCTAGACTTGGTTTTGTAGTCAAGTTTGTGGATGAAAGATGTACAATACATGATCTCAGTTCCAGTGATGAAATTGTTGCATCTTGCATTTTATGTTGTGGGCTGTATAAGCTCACTTTGTATGACAAGTGTGGGCAGAATTTTACAAATGCAGTTTTGGATTCAAAGGCTATTTCATATGCAAAACTTTAGCATGCACGTTTTGGTCATCTGAATTTTGCTAGTTTGCTGAGTTTGCAGAAATCTGATATGGTTGCTTCTTTGCCGCCTCTTGAAGCACCTGTCAAACACGTTTGTGAAGGTTGTATTTTGGGTAAGATACAATGTACTTAAGTTTCCAAGGGATGGCTCAGTTAGGGCCACATGCAAGTTGCAGCTTGTGCATAGTGATGTTTGTGGGCCCATGCAAACTTCGTCCTTGGGCAATTACCTTTACTTCGTGACTTTCATTGATGATTACTCTAGGCATGCATGGGTATTTTCACTTAGAGAGAAGTCCAAAGTTTTTATGTGCTTCAAACAATTTCTAGCTATTGCTGAAAATGTCTCAAAATGTATTATGGGCACCCTCTATTTAGATCGAGGGGGGGAGTATATGTCTCATGAATTTAATGCATTTCTCACTAGTCGTGGGATAAAACACCAATGTACAGTGCCTTATACGCCTCAACAAAATAGTGTTGTTGAGAGGAAAAACATGTAGGACAAGGGCAAGGCCAGGGAGTCACGGATTGGGCCAGGGGCAAGGCTAGGCAGTGTGGACAGGGGATCCGTCTAGCGCAAGAGGCTAGGAGCCTGCCTTTATATTGGGAGGTTGGGAGGAGGATCCTAAGGTCTAGTCACCTAAGTTCTTACACTGGTATCAAGAGCCAATTACTTTTTTGGGGGACACAAAGGTGTGGAGATATTTTTGCATGTGCATGGAGGCGTGAAGCCGTGAGGCTCTCTCTTGCCAAGGGGGGAGGACGCCGAAGCTCCAGAGCGTGTGCAAAGCCTCTTGAGGCTGGGAGGGACGTGTAGTCCACCTCACGCAAAGGACGCGCAGTCAGGCTTGGATTGTGCACGCTGGATGGGCCAGCAAAATCCGTCACAGGCACCAACACTCTCGGGCCACAGAGCGCACACTCTTTCTCTTTCTCCCTCTTGCTCGCAGTCGGGGGCCCGCTGTTGCCATCACCACTGCTTGGAAAAATTCGCCTTCCAAGATTTTCGTTGGGTTCTCACGGATAAGCTCTCATTTTCTGTGGGTATCGGCAACTCGACCTTTTCCTCCATGGACTCGTTTTTCCTTAAGTCTTTGGCTTGGGCTCTAGTTATCGCATTGATTTGGATCATGGGATCGATTTTTGATCCGCTGCTTGCACCTGGTATCACCCCCACAATATTCATACTCGCTTTTCCCTTGTTGTCCGGATTTTTTGGGCAATTTGGCAATATGTGATTCACACCACATCCGTCACAAAACCCAAAATTTTTCACTCTTTCGCCTTTGAAAGGACAGTTATGCTCCCAATGATTCGTACTTCCACAGCTATAGCACTAATGTTTGGTGTTTGATTTTGAGGAGGTGGTCCCATTGGTTGTCCTGCTCTCTTAGGATATCCTCTTGGTTTGTAATTCTGGTTCGCAATGAACATTAACGTTCTTTCGTCTACCAAATATTGATCTCTCGAAGGTTGTGCTACATACGTTGGTGGTGCCATACCCTCGCTATTCCCCACGATTGATAGGCTTCATCTGCGTATATTTGTGATTCGGGTTCTGTTGCGTAAGGCTCATTCGGTTCCTCGTAATAAGAAACTTGAAGTGTACTATTTGTTCCTGGTGATGCTTCACAAGGTTGAGCATACCTAATCATGGCCCTATTTTCCTGAGGTTGTTGACCCAATACAGGTTGAGGTATGTCTGCTCCTGCTACCAGATTCATATTTGGTCCAACTTGATACCTTGGAGGAGGTGGTTGGGATGGTCCTGCTGGAGGTCCATACGGTCTTTCCCTCACATAGTTTTTGTTATAAAAACACTCTTCCGTGCTATGATTTGTCCATTTTTGTTCTATGGCGCACCATTTCAGTACTCGTCCATTCGCAGCTGGTGCTTTCGGCGGTTGTGTGCACCACAGCGTGGGATGATCCCCCCCACATATGTCACACTTCCTCGTCTGAGATTGTCTCATAACTAGATTTGATCTCATATGTTGCTGCATTCTCTTCGTTACCTCCTCTATCAATTGATAAGCTGTCGGCATCAAAGATGCCTGGGCATCCTTCTTGGTAGAGGGTTCGCTTTTAATCGACAAAGAGCCACTGGTTACTGAATCAGTATCCTCTAACACTTCCCCATATGCTTTGCAGTTATCGACAAGATATAACGCTTCCCTTGTAACTTGTTGAAACGTGCTACATGCTTTCAAGTGAAGGTCCTTTTTCAAGGTTTCATTCCTAAGTCCTTCAACGAAGAGCACAGACAATCTCTCGTCCTGCGATAATCCTCTCCTCGGGCACCTCTCGATGTATTGCTTGAATCTCAAGGTTGCTTCCTTCACTTTTTCATTCTCCCTTTGTTTAAAAGCGTATATCTGCGATACAGTATTATGCTTTATACCCCGTTTTGAGAATTCTTCAGCGAACTCACGCAATACATGTTCAATATTCAGACAAGTTTCAGGGTTTAAAGGTTGAAACCAGGTTAAGGCCGTCCCTTCCAAGGTCAGCCCGAATCCCTCGTATTGAGTGTGGAAATCAATGATCTGTTCTGCTCTTAAGACTTGCTTAAAGAGCGATACATGGGCATATGGATCCCCCGATCCGCTATACTTCTTTGGCATGCACTTTGCTACTTGGGATGGTCTGATCCGTCTATGGTCTGCGGTCAATCTCATTGCTCCCATGTCTCGACTTAATCGTTCTCGCGCATCAGGGAGGTCGTAGGTTGCTCTCGTTGGCTCCCCCGCCCCAAATCTACTACTAGGAGGCAAATGTGATGGGGTGGCTGCAAATGTCGGACCTACAACCGTATGTGTAGAGATAGGAACCGCACTACCTCGATTAGTAGCCATTGATTCTTTGGAATGCAACGTTCCCATGGGGCTTGGCATCGAATAATGAGGTCGACTGAAAGAATCAGCTACATGAGTCCTCCCTCCGCTTGTGGTCAACGGTTTTGGCACGACAGTTGTAGGGGCTGGTCTTAGTGGGCTTGCAGTGACATAGTACTGGTGAAGTGGTCCCCCAAAGTACGTATATCCTTCCAATTCTTTTTTATCGATGGCTGCATATCGTCTTCCATACTTGTCGTATGCTGCAATTTTCGTTCTCGCTCCCTCTATGTAGGTGAAGACATAAAGTCTTTTCCGCTCAGTCATCTCTCCGACGTAGGGTTCCTCGCATCTATAATAGAGATCTTGCTCTCCGTTATTATACTTGTATAACCCCAAGTAGACATTATCCATGTTGATTCTCAACGTTTCGTTTTCTCGCATTAGGTAAGCTCATTGTTGGTGCCTTTTCCTCATGTTCCTTGTCTATTTTGGCTTTTGTGCCCATCAATCCCCACTTGTCTACAATGTTAGGATTCAGGACTACCAAATACATGATACCCTCGTCATCTACGTACCTGTCTCCACTATAGCTCACAGACACTAAGTCCTTGAACTCACTTGGTCTATCTTCTATTTTCACACAGTAGCGGTCCATACCATCTTTGTATATCTTGGCACCTTGCTTGTTGTCATATTGATACTTGATGAACAATAGCTTTAGTGTGGCCAAGGGGTCCGATGGTCCTGCTGCCATGTTTTCTCTTCCGTTTAGTTTTATTTGTCCCAAGTGTTCTGTGAAATACTCGGAAGGTTTCTCTGAAGAAGTGTCGGAGGTGACTTCTTCAAGGATCGGATCTAACAGTCGCACTATCCCTTGGTTTACACTCTCTTCCGTCGATGCAACACTCGTTTGATCCGCTAAATTTAGGTGTCTGGTGTTGATTTGTTTTCCCGATCTCAAAAACACGAAGAAAGTGGGATTTACTGAGTGAATCCAAACCTCTTACCTGGAGATGGAAAGATCTTCCAATTCCTGCAACTGCATGGACTGTTACTTGACCAGTCTCTGCAAATGAATACACTGGATGGCTATGAGATCACTGTATCATTCCAACTGTCAGCAAATTCAACACTTCAAAATCATCTCAACACAATTTTGCTTGCAGATTATTGACAGTATGTCCAATTTGAGTTTTGAAAACTCCTGGTATCTTGTATAACCTAGGTCTATGAGTAGGTAAAAAATGAGCTGGATTTGGGCCAGAGGTACACCGATCGCGATCGTAGTTCTGAGCCCAAATCAGATGAAACTTCACCAGCTTGTTCACGAAGCTATTTTAAGACTACCTGCCAGACACTTTTGTATGTGGACTCAAAAAGGTCAAGTTTTTACCATTTCTTGGTTGGAAGTACCTGTTTTCCCAATTTTATTGGTTTGACTAGATTTTGATGTTTGATTTGGGATTTGAGAGATACGTGGGGTTGTCCTATGTATAGGCTATCCCTCTGTATGGTTCCTTCCCAGTTTTGATGTGTCTTGGTCTACTGAAAGTCAATTTCTAAGCTAGTTTAGCAATTTTTGACTTGGATCTGTATTCACATGGTTTGACAGGTATTTTGAGGTTTCTAGCTCTAGGTCCTTTATACTTTTATGTTTGTATACACTTGGGAATCCCATAGATGAAATCTTGTCAAAATCTGGCACGTAGGTACACCGATCGCGATCGTACTTCTGAGCCCAAATTATACCAAATTTGGCATGCTTGTAGACACTGATGTTTTAAGGCTATCCGCAAAGTCTTTCTACATTTGGATCACCAAAAGTCAAGATTTTGCAGTTTCTGGGTCTGTCAGGCTAGTTTTACCCAAGTGGTCAGATTTCCTTGATTTTTGATGTTTTTGAGTGTGGTTGCTTTAGACAAAGTTGTTTAGAATCTTATCAGGAAGGCACATGTCAAATATTGTCCAAATCTGACACTGAGGTACACCTATCGCGATCGTAGTACCTGGGCCAAATCTGATGAAATTTTGTCTGCTCCCTCCGACAAGTGTTTCCTAGTGTTTTGTGCTACCACTTTGTGATTTGAATCAATATCAATCCTGTTTGGTCAGATTTTCAGAATTTCAGAGTCTTATGGCTTTTTTTTGGCCAAAGTTATGGTTTTTTGGTTTCTCGGCTCTTACTTTTACCCCAAATCTGACTTGAATGTGATTTACTTATCCTACTCCTAAGTACAAAAATGAAAAAACATAAGAAAATGAATCTTACAAAACAACACGATGGATTTCGGGTGAGATTTCAGTACTCAATCGAATTAGAGAAATTGAAGAGCAAAAATGCTTTAACACACTCACTCACAGCTCCCTAAATCTCCTAAGAGAGGATCTAGCCGGTCCACTGGCTCTAGACTCCACTAAGCTCTAAACCCTTGTCTAGCAGCCTAACTGAGGTGTAAAATGGATTTGTGGATTGATCTTTTTTAAGGAGTCTAATTGTGCACTCGGTCACTCATCACCTAAGGTGCAATCCCCGGCAACGGCGTCAATGTTTGCGGGTCGCCGCGACGGACGTCCATAGCATAGCTCTCAAGCATCAACATATTTATCAATACAGGGGAAGCGACTCGGATGAGGCATGGAAACTCACTAGGGTGTCAATCCTAATGAAGTGAACTCAAAGAGATGCAACTTACTAATTCTACAAGTAAATCAAACGCATTACCGCCAAGTAATCTGCCTATGTCCTCCTACACCGTTCTTCAGTCATCACGCCCGTTTACCATGCAAATCATGTCGGAATAGCACGAAACTTAAAGGGAAGCTACAGGGGGTTATCAGGAATATATCCTATCACTGTCACAGCATTCTGGACAGGTACAACGATCGTTCGTCCCAAAGTCAGCAAAAACAGCGAACATGTGATCCTAATGGGTCGTTTTAGGGTCCCTAAAGCCTCTCCTAGGGTCAAAACAACATAAAACACGCATATAGACACTCAAAACAGCGATTTAAGGCCTCAAACTCGTAGTTGAAAACCTACACCGAAACTTGAATGATTACACTTGAATGAAAGAGCAAGAGGAGAGGAACACAATGCAATAAGAAAATCTGAATTTGGATTACTGTAGCCGCAATGGCGAAGATTACAAGTTTGAACAAGAAGGAGCTTTCAAATGTGCGCTGTCTTCTCAGTTCTCCCTTAAAAAGATTATCCTCCAACTTAAGGAATTGAACTTTATAGATGAGGTAGGTCTTTACAAAATGGCTTGCCCGGCCACAAGCTCCCAAACCTTTAACTGGCTCTCTAATATACAATTGCTCCCATAAGAATAATCATACATCCTTTGACAATTTCTCGGCTTAGAGATGCTTCTTTATAGAATAATTTTACAATGGTTTCTCAGAAAAATATGATCCTCTGGCCACGGCCGCTGGTTGCTTCGTCCGCCAAATAGTGATCCAAACTGCTATTGGATGCCTCATTTATGTATGCAACACTAAGCTGGATATTCAGTTTGCAGTCTCACACATCAGCAGATTTATGCATAGCCCAAGGTCTAAGCATTGGCAGGTTGTGAAGAGGATTTTCCGCTACTTGAGTGGCACTTTACATCTTGGCTTGTTTTAACCCAAGGGGGAATCATTGCTGCTAGACTTACATGCTTTTTTAGACTCAAATTGGGCTGGTTGTTTCGACACGCGAGTGTCCACGAGTGGTTTTTGTTTCATGCTTGGCAGTTCATGTATATCATGGTTGAGCAAGAAGCAACCTACTGTGGACACTTCTAGTTGTGAGGCTGAGTACAGGGTAGTCTTCACAACTGCGCTTGAGTGTTTATGGCTCAGATGCCTTATGGCTGATTTGGGTGTTGCACAAGACACTCCCAACACTATCTACACTGACAATCAGAGCACATTGGCAGTTGCGAGGAACCCAGTTTTTCATGCTCGCACAAAGCACATTGAGGTGCATTATCACTATGCCATGGAGAGGCTCTCAGTAGGAGAGATCATCTTGGCTTACGTGCCAACACAAGACAACCTTGCAGATCTTTTCACAAAGGCATTGCCTCGTGAGAAGTTCGAAGCTTTTTGCAAAGCTTTGGGCTTACTCCCCTTTGTGGAATGATCATGTCCTCAGGGCATGGAACTTCCCTTTACTCTATGTGCCAGCTATCGTCTCGTTCACGCATCACTCTAGGGGGAATTGGTTACCATATACATGTGGTAGTGATGTGTGTGAACACACTTAGGACTGCCGAGGCATTTTTTCCCTCTTTAAGTGGTTTTTTCCCTCTTGCATTATATATACGCCCATCATTCTAGGGCTATCTATCTTTCCATTGCACACTAAGTAATATACTATGTTGTGTGCCTTGAGCTTCCTTTGTCTTCTCCAAGCTGTGTGTGTTTTCTTGCAATCCTAATTCCAACAACATGCTCTTCTCCACCCAACCACTCCCTTTTCTAGAATCCCTTGTCTATCTTTAGAGAACCCCTATACTTAGCATGCCTAGCACGCCATTAGCATTTTTCTAACCTAAACCTACGTTAGGTTGATTAATCCACTTGTTAAATGCCAAACTTGGTACTTAGACATGGAACTATCTACTTATAGCAAAGACTGAACATTGTAAAACTGGACGATTGCAATCAAGGTAACCTCTAAAGAAACTTCTCTTGGGCCAAAAGGGATCTCTGCCTGGATCTGAGACTAAAAGAAGAGCCTAACTCAAGCAACATTCTCTAATTGAGCAAAACTTATTGCTCTTACTAGTGAAGCAATTACATACTGATGTAAATCAGTCAAGTTATTTATTAGCATTTGGGCTTGCCTATGACACAAAACCTAGTTTGGCACCCTGTGCCTAAATCCACTCATACATTTACTCTCCACATGTAGCGCAAATCCCAAATTGGTGTCGCTCTCCATAGAATTAGAAGAGTGTGTTGTGGAGTGCCTTTATAAAAGTAAGCGAGATCCCTAAAACTTCTTAACTCCACACTCTAAAGGATGGTATATTGTGCCAATCATGGCTGCACAATAACTTCTTAGCTTCACAATTTAATGGATGGTATATTGTGCCAATCATGGTTGCACAATAAGTGAACCTACATCCCTTTGCTTAAAACTTTGTGCCCTTACGTGTGAGTGTTTTGAATCAGTAATGTTTATAAGAAAAACTCAAAAGTAGCACCACATATTATAGTGCTCATAGCCATATATACATCCTAGTATTCATTGAGGTGAAAAACTGAACTAGAAACACATGTATTGCACACTCTTAGTGCGAAACAATGATCATAGAGTGTCCCAAAAAGATACATCCAGTAAAAAGTTATCTAATTAAACCCTATAAGAAAATGGTATCTACTATATTTGTGGTTGATTATCTAAGACCGAACTGGTAAAAAATATCCAAACTTGAGAGATATCTTATGACTTTGGAGATTCTAATTGATGAACTGTGCTCCGATTCTCATCCTGCTGTGTTCCTCGTAGCAAGTATGTGAATCTAAAAAGCAACAAAACACAAATTTTCTCTCTTAGCTCGTGCAAAATCAACAACAAATAGAGAACCTATAGAGCTGGTGACCCTCTTGGAAGGTTTGGTATTTGAGATCGATTGGGTCTAGTGCATTTTTTTTCTCATCTGTATCCTAGACCAAAGCTTCTGTAATTGCGTATTCCAATGTCTCTGGATGCAAATGAGTAATTGTAGCCTTGATATTAGGATGCAGAACATAAAGAAAACCTTGAGCCTTGCGAAAATTATTTAACCCATCCAACTTAAGAATAATCTTGCGATACTTGGAGATATAACCGGTTAGAGAACTATTGAGCACGTAGAAATTGTCTCACGTGTTCCAATTGTTCTCTACTTCATACTAGAAAAATTTCTTTTTGAATATGTGCTTAAACTGCACCCATGTCTTAGCTTTTGTGTAGGTGGAATAGCCATTCACCACTTATACGCCTCACCTTAAAACTAAACTAGTCTTTGTTGGACATGCATCATCTAATGTCCAATGGAGATGGTGAACGCTTATCCACTTGAGATCCAATTATGAAAAATGTGTTAATAGCATCGTTATTTCAATTCTGTAGATTGATGGTTTCCAATACTTCATTCATGATGGCTTTTTTGAGTTTGGCCTATCGCAAACCCATCTGTCCCTTAGCTAGTCGTGAGTGAAATATTTGATTGTTCAATGGAAGCTTGAATTATAAATTTATTAATTGGCTCCGTGATTGCATGTGAGGCAAGGGGAATAGCCTCCAGGTTAACCAGCCAACCTTCCTTATATAGCCTAAGATGATCATATAAGGCCCCTTTCCTAGGCCATGGGCTCCTAGCCCCTTGCCTGGCCCTCGCTTGGTCCCTTGTCCTCAGAGTGCAATTAACTTGGTGTTAATCAATGCCAAAGAAAATTCAATTTGATTAGTTTGTTGGAAAGAACATTGAAATTGTGCATGCCAACGAAAGCCATGATCGTTTTGTAAATTTTCGTTCTCGTATGCTTGCACATCTGACATAGCCGCACCCAGCCCCAATGTTGGAGGATTTTCAAAATCATTTAGAACATTGTGTTTTGTGATGACATGTTTGAAAAGTCTTATGCAATCATGCTCCTTGAGAAAATTGTTGAAAACTTGCTTTGTATGAGAAATCTTGGACAAACTTTATTTGTCAATTTTGGAACTTTGGAACCCTTCGCTTTAGAGAGAATTACTGTCCAAGATTGAGAAAATCAAGCCGCGCTTGGAAGAGATCTTTTACTAGCCACCTTTTCCCCAAAATTCATGGCCCTTGTGTTGTGCAAACAAACTTCAGAGTTTTCAGAAATAATTAATTTGGTAGACGCCAAGCCCTCGTTGTTTGACTATTGATGTTACAGTTTCCCCGAAGCTTGATGAGTACCCTCTCCCAAGGGATTTAAATCTTGAATGAGAATCCCCCTTCATGAAGTCGTATGGGCCATGGCTAGCTTGTTTTAAATAGCAAGTACCAAGCCTTGAACTTTACCATTCAAAGAGAGCACCCTCCAAATAATAAGGCACAAATAGGTCTCTACCATACCATTTCAAGAAAATAAAAACTAGTTCAACAGAATAAAATGCCATAGTGAAGGATAGCAATGTAGAAAACTAAAAGCCTAGTGACACTGGAAAGTCAATAGACTTCGTCCTCTCCATATAGAGAGACTGTCTAGGGTGCATGCAATATGATTATACATTCCCTTAGTGTTTCTTCTACTTAGAGTTTCTTTGCACTTTGTTACTGAATAGAATTCTTTGGAAGCTGATAGAGAGTTAGACACGCTCATGCATTATTTGGTTCCTTGTTGAAGTGATCAAAATTTCCACGCTGCACCCACCCACACATACCCATATTCTACCTACGTTGATAATAAGGATACAAAGTCTCCTTTATCAACGTTGGTATAAAGTCCCTTCTCTTTTAATTTTTCGATTTTTTTTCCTCTTCATCCCCGTCCCTTGTGCAGCACCCACTGGGACTGCAGATCTCGCGATTAGGAGTACGTGAGTTATACGGTCTGTCGACTCTACAACCTGCGTTCGCAACTTCGCATTGGAAAGACCACACACACACACACACACACACACACACACACACAGAACCTCCGTGGTAGCAATTATCCAGCGGAGCTCGATTGCACGCGTATATACAGAGGAGAGACGTATGTGCGCTCTCTTTCTCTCTCTCTCTCTCTCTCTCTCACACACACACACACACACACACACACACACACACACACACACAGAGGCGCTGGGTACACTGTCTGGAGCAATCTAGGCAATCTGTTCTCATACCAGTATGCTTCGTCTTTCTTCAGGTAAGATGCATGTAATCAATTCTGGGCACCTGTGTTGAACTGGCAAAATGTCAAGTTGTGTAAGGGACAGACACGATGGAGGAGCTCTACTTCGGCAAGTTGTTCTCGAGAGGCAACTCCTATGCAGTCTTTGCCCTCATGGTTGCTCTGCAGCAGGCAGAAAGTGAAATTTTTAATATATTATCTGCTTATGTGTTCAATGCCATGGAAGCTGATGTAGCCTGCAAGTCTGGAGGAGATGGACCTTGAGGGATTATAGAACCAGATTAACACCAAGGTAGGAAGCAATTCCATATTGATTAGCTGCTTACATAAAATTGTATGTGAACTGTTTGTGAAGTATGTGTATACGAGCTTTAAATTTAGTTCTTGTGATTGAAGGTTTTAGGACGTGGTCTCGTTTCTCAAATACGTGAAATTTTCTCAAAAGGAAAACTGGTATTAAGGTTGTTCAAGGCTACATAGGTGTCTTATGAAAGTAAAGGGATTGCGACAATTAAGTCTGTCTACATCAACCTCATGTTCTGGGGATTTTTGTAGCAAAGAGATGCCATACAAGATAGTTATGAGCAACATGACAGTTCTTTTTATGCAATTCGCTATTCAAGTGCATGCTCTTGTGATTTGTGATATACGACGTATATATTCAATTACTGTTTTAGTCAGTTTGTTGAAAAGAGGCTTTACATTTGCTCATGAGTTGCAGATTTGAATCCGTTACTGTGATCACATAATGGAAATGACACAGAAAAACAGCACAGAAGGGCTGCGTCCTGCTTGCAGGACACCATATGTGAAGGAGGAGATAGTGTCAATTACAGCCCATTCCGACAGGTTTGGCTTCAATTGCATGGGTCTTTGAACTTACTCCTCCTTGCTTTCAAGCTTGCCTGTGCACCAATATACACATTCGTTCTAAAGGTGTGGTCACTGTAAAAGCTTCAGCTTGCAAATCAGGCTGGGCACTCTTATTTGTAAGGCAGCCAGGATTAAGTTCTTAAGATGTCTTATCCTTTTTTGTTTACTTGTTAGCCAAGTAAGCTGCGTCAACTTATTTTGCGCATGCCTTTTCTATAGTTAATAGTTTTGTTTTATCTAGTTTTGTTTCGTAGCAAATAAAGTGATTTAGTTTTTTTCTTTCTTTCTTGTGTCCCTTGCTTTTATAGTTTTATGAATGCTTTATTCCCTCTTATAATTCGTGATTTTAGACTATTCTGAACTTATGAAGGTATATCTGAATAATTTTGTTTTGCCATTGGCTCATGGGGCTTTTTACTGGTCCTGAGTTTTATGGTGTTTTCTAACCTGACCCTATTGCTCGTATAAATAGGCTCTTTAACATTTTTTTGTGACGATCCTTTCTTTGAGCGAATCCTTTGGCTGCATGCTTACTCACTTAGACCAAGCAAGGGGCTCCTAATCAGCAGAATTATTGTAGCATACACATTGCACATGTGCACGCTTATCCTCTCTCTCTCTCTCTCTCTCTCTCTCTCCCCCCCCCCCCCCCCCCCCCCCCCCCCCACTCATGGCTGCATTGTTGGTTTGTTCTGCTGCATATAACAATGTCATCATACAGATGGAGGCTGTGAACTGCATCCTAGAACATTGATATCTTAATCTCATGGTCTCATATAGTCTGCTGTTTGGGTCTGTTGGGAGGCCAGGGGATAGCTACAATTGTTGTGCTGTATTTTGTATGAATCAGTGCTTTGGTAGTTTGTTTAGCTTATATTTTTTCCTTTTTGGAATAGAGTCAATGATGTGATTCCAAATCCTGGTACAATGACGGCGAAGGCTGCAGAAGGAAGGAAGTATCTAAGCAATGCTCGAGTGCTTCAAAGAAATATGGTTTATATTGTCGGGATACCTGCAGCTTTGGCGGATGAAGAGGTAAGGTGTCAGTCATTTATCAAGCTGTTATTTTTCCTATTCAGTCCAGCGCATGCGTACAAATGTTACATTTTTCTTTGTTTCAGATGCTGGAGCAGAAAGAATATTTTGGCCAGTATGGAAAAATCGTAAAGATTTTAGTTTTAAAGGATGAGGGCCATAGCTTTCAGCATTCATCTGCAGGGTGTAGTGTAGTCGTGTAAGTCTTACTCAATTTTGTAATTCTTAGAAAACCAATGTACTTGTTGCTATTGATGCCCGAGGGATTGCAATCAAATGTGCAGGTATGTGACTTATGTGAAGGAGGAAGATGCTTTGCGATGCATTCAGTCTGTAAATGGATATGTCTTGGGTGGCAGTATGCTGAAGTAATTTTTTTGATATTTGCATGTGTCTCTTCTTAAATCAAGGAATGAATCAATTCTTCACACCACTCATATCAAACCAATTTTCCTTGCAGGGCTTGTTTTGGAACAACAAAGGATTCCAATGCCTGTCTACAGCAAATGGTGAGGCTTATTTCTGTCTTCCTAGGCTTAAAATTTTGTGTGTTTTAGTTTTGCTTATCTCATAAATTGTGCTATGTGGAGTCTTGCAACAATCCGGATGGCCTCTATCTGCAGGAGGAGGGCCCACGGGAAGACAAGTATCCTCAAGAGCAGACACTTATAAAGTGTGGAAGGTACAAACGTTTTCAACTACTCATTATTGTTGAACCATGGATGTTTCTTTCACAAACCCTCACACACTAGAGGAGATGCTTAAGTTTGAGAGGATCTGGATGAGGGTAATCTATCGGTTTCATAGATATTGAGATTGGTATTGGGTTTATCTCTGTTCTCTCTCTCTCTCTCTCTCTCTCTCTCTCTCTTTCTCTCTCTCTATATGAGTGGTATATATATATATATATATATATATATATAAATATATATATATAAATATAAATATATATATATATATATATATATATATATATATATATATATATATATATAAAATATATATATAAATATATATATATATATATATATATATTATGCAAGTTGAGCCTCCTTGTAGGGAGTGGTTTCACAGAAGATATTTAGAATACATGCTTTTAAAGACAAAAATTGTCATGGACGAATGTTGGTAGTATTGAATTAGTGCTATGAGAGACTTGGAGAAATGTTATGAAATGAAATGTTATATTAACGTCTTCAAAAGGCCAAAGTGACCTATGAGACCAGGAAGTTACAATGCGGTGTATCTGATACAAAGTCAGATTAACAAAGTTAGAGAGAGAGAGAGAGAGAGAGAGAGAGAGAGAGAGAGAGAGAGAGAGAGAGAGAGAGAGAGAGAGAGAGAGAGAGAGAGAGAGAGAGAGAGAGAGGCGTGAGATTGCATCAAAGTCCAATTTGGCGTGTCTTGAGTTCAAGACTTGATATTCAAGGGATAGAGAGGTTAGCAAGCCAAGCGTGCGATTGAACCATTCGTTGTGCTTGTTCACTTAGTTGCCGACCCAAAACTCCTCGAGATGCTTTTCTAATTAAGAGAGAGTTTATATTTATTGAATGATTCACCTTTTATCCTTATTTCATTAAACGATTTTCCTTTAGAGAAATTGAGAGAGGAAGAGTTTGTTATTCTTCATCGCATGACTAATTGGATAGACTTGGACAATGTCTTTGGGTCGCTAGCTTCCACTTAACTTGATGCTCTGATCCAACCCAAACAAAAAAGCCTCCAACTTGCTCCTCACCTATAATTGCTCACCTAGCTGCAGATTAATTATTTTGCATCAAAGCCCAGAACTCACCCTTCAATCTTTTGGATAAACTGTGTTTGATGAATGACTAAGTTACCATCCTTACGCTCATGAGACAGTGAGGAGGTTTCTTCTCATCCCAAGGCCTAGAAAATGTATAAATTTTACATTCGGCCTCCTCCTTTGTAATCTTACTATGTTTCTATTGGAATCAATTTACGTACACATTTGGCCTTAAGGAAGTGTTTCCCTCTGTATAAAAAATAATCGTGAAGTTAGGAAGCATCCCTCCTACGCACATGCCTATTATCTCGCGCAGTCCGTAAGGGTATCCTTCCGTGCGAGGCAAAGCACCATGTATCCCTCCCATCGATCAAGGAATCCGTGCTCCAAAAGCCCTAAAAGCATTTGTGACATTCGGCTCACAAGCAGCAACAACGTTTCTCTTTCCCTCGGCATCTCGTCACAACACATGTAGATTTCAGGCTAAGACAACCGATTCAGTTTTCAGCCCTCAAGCATCACTAGCGTTTTCAGATTTCAGCCCATTAGTCTCGTCGTCGTTGTCGTCGTCATCGTCATCGTCATCGCAAGCATCTCATCATTTAGGACCATTGTACCAGACTTTGTGCAATCTAAAGCAAATACCCCTCTCTAGCAATAGAGAGGGGGACCCTTGTTGGGACCCCATCTAGTGTCGATCTTCTCTCTCTCTCTCTCTCTCTCTCTCTCTCGATCACTCACAACACTTTTCTCACAGTTTTCCACTCTCTTTTGTTTCAGTCATTGCACAATCTCTCATTTAGGTTAGGGGGCTCTCTCTCCCCTTCAGTAAAAAGGAACCTTGAGCATACGCTGATCACTCATACACCAACATTCTCTTCCGCTGCACATTACATTGGTATCAAAGCTTTTTGGTAGTGTTCAGTATCATCACTCAAGGAAAGAAGCACAAAGAACCACATGATTTTTTTTTTACTTCTTGTGATCGCACGTAACCCAATCCCTAATCTGTGTTTTTGAAGAGTGGCAGGTAACCCAGAAAAGAAGGGCTTGTCCAGCCTCCCCTTGTTCCTCTTTTCCACTCATTGAGAGCGGACCTGCACTTAGCGGTAGGCCAATCGACGTGAGGTGGACAAGCAACCTTGGTGTGAGCACAAGGCCGCCAAGGGGTCCGCATGAAGGAGTTGAGCTTGGTTAAGAGAGAAGCCTTCTGAAACGTAGATTGCAAGCCAAGTACCCAAGAACCCAAGTACCTCAAGTACCCAAGAAACTCAGTGCATGGTCATCACTAGAAGTGGAATGGATGCTTTGCGTGAAGGTGATGAGAGTGGAGTTGGAGGAGACAGTTTCTACACCAAGAGGATTGTTCCCGGATCCTCCCCCATCCCCATCTACGCCACGAATTGCACCAAGTCCTATGGAGACTTTGGTGAAGTCAATGATGGAGATGATGCTACAACAAGAGGCGCAGCGTGCCACCATGGATCGAGACTGTGAAGAACGAAGGGCATCTATGGAGCTTGAGTGTAAGCAAGCACGCGAACCGTCGCGAAACTCAACGCATAGCGGCTGAAGAAAGAAGGGCAACTATGGAGCTCGAGCGTGAGCAAGCACGCTAGGCTTGTAGCTGCCGAAGGATAGCAGGACCAACGTTTGTAGGAGTTGCTCTCTGAGAAGTTGACGTTTAGTAAGTATGATGGTAAGATGGATGCTTCTGTGATTCATTCTTGGTTGCATCAATTTAATGCTTACTTTGGGAAAACCAGCAGCAGTAAAGTTTTGACTGCTGCCATGTATCTAGCGGGTGATGCCATCAATTGGTATCAAGCTTGATAGGAGTCATAGTTGGCTGAGTATCTTGAGCATGCCAAGGATGGCGTACCCCTCTCTCTCAGTTGGGGCGACTTCCAAGACAAGCTCAAGGCTAGTTTTATGCCACCACAGAACCTAGATCGATTAAAAGAAGATCAACACAGCCTTAAGCAAAATGACACTCTTGTTATGTCTTTTTCTAACCGTATTTTGCAGATTGGTGTTCAATTGTGTAAATCGGACAAGGATCGCAAGGAGGCTTTCCTTTTCGGGTTGGATGAGTACATCAAGTTCGATGTACAAGTCTTCAACCCTACGGACTACAATGACGCCGTCATAATCACTCTAGCACAAGAAATGAAGCACAACAAGGGTAAGCCGAAGGAGAGCAAGTCAAGTACCCCTCAGTACCAACAGAATGGTAAGACCAATGGTAAGAACAATGGTAATTCTTCTCCTTCTCAATCTTCCTCTTTCCTAGAGTACCTAACTCTTATAATGATAATACAGGACATGCTAAAACTCAAGAAACCCCTAAGTAGTAGGGGGTTGGTTAAGTCTTGAAGAACGCACCGAGTATGCAAAGAAAGGAAGATGTTTTGAATGTCACATAAAAAGAGTTTGTCTATCACGAAGACGTGGCAACTGCTAACCTTAGTTGTTGGTTTTTTTGCGATGATTTTTATTTAATTTTTGGGACTCTCTTTTTGAAGTCGATGATCTTTTGAGTGTAGCAAGCAGCCTTATTTAAGGACCTCACTGCTTGGCAGTAGCCCTGCTATACAAATGAGGGATGTGGTTAGCACCAATCTAGCCTTAGGATCTTTAGCCTTGAGGCGGGCGTTGATCTGAAACACTGACCTTACTACAAAAATGAAAAACACTTTTACTTCTTCTTCAGCTTCAACCAGCAATGTTGATGACTCTCAGGTACGTCTTTTCGACCTTTCTTTCTTTTCAATAGCTAGAAGTAGCCATAATCTGTATCAAGAAAGATTTAAGTTTTTAGCTAAGTCTAATTTGAAGAATTTGCATGTTTTTGGTGATGGTCCTATTCGTTGGGCTTCTTTCAAGAATGTCTTAGTTAGTACTCATTACACAAGTTCTTTCATAACAGCCCTCAATCGTTTGAGGCGTTAAAGGAAAAAACATCTTGTAGTAGATCGTCAAGCAGTGAAGTTGAGATCACATATTGTCAAGTTTGGTTCTTTGCTCTTCGTAGGTTTGTAGTAGTATTCATTTTTCGATTTCATATTTAGCTTACCTGAGGACTTAAGAATGTGTTCCGTTATAAGTTGTGTGAAGTTTGATTTCTAGGATTAAGTTTTTAAGATGTCTTATCCTTTTTTTGTGCTTAAAGTTGAGTACTTGTTTTAAGCCAAGTAAGTTGCGTCAACTTATTTTACACATGCCTTTTCTAAAAACATTTTTAAGTTAATAATGTTTTGTTTTATCTAGTTTTGTTTCGTAGCAAACAAAGTGATTTAGTTAGTTAGTTTGTTTGTTTTTGTTTTTCTTTTCTTTTCGTGTGTCCCTTGCTTTTATAGTTTTATGAGTGCTTTATTCCCTCTTATAATTTGTGAGTTCAAACTATTCTGAACTTATGAAGGTATATCTTGTAGTAGATCGTCCTCTAAGTCCGGTTCATACCTCTCAAGTTATTTATGTTATTTATAGTATTCACGACAGTTCTATGATGTATGTTGGCCAAACCTTTCCAACAGCTTTTGTCCGTTTTCAGGAACACGTAAGAGAAGCGAGAAAAGTTCAAAATAAGAGCATCTTACGTGAAAGTGTGAAACATTTGTATGCGGCAATAGCAAAACATGGCTTTGAGTCTTTCCGTTGTTTTCTCATTGAGCACATAGAGAGTAATTTTAGAAACTCTAAATAGTTCTATAAATCAGTGTGGCCTCGAGAGTTGTTTTGGATGAGAACTTTGCATACTTTTTTCCCTAAAGGTTTCAAGTTGGAAGGAAGTCTTCTTTATGTAAAAATAAGACAATTTACCATAAGAAACCTATGCTTTGGCGAAGGCATCCCAAACCCGAGTTAGTTCTCCTTCAAGTCAGTTTAAAAGAACTTGGATTCCTAAAGGTTCTTGTTCAGATCCACCTTCTATCCCTGAAATCAATCGAGTTGTCTTGCACAACACTATTTCTAGTAGAGTACAAAGTCTCCCTAGGGCTTCAATCTCTAGAATTGAGAGTTAAGACCCTTCTAACCATAGAATTTTTGCTTATAGAGATTTCAAACGTAGATTGATTTACCTATCTAGAGCCATGGAATTGGGTTCTTTTTCTTATAAATTATTTGAAAGGTATAATATAAAGATCCTATTTAAGCTCTTGTATAGCCTTGAGAACTACTCTTATGAAGATTTGGAGCTAAGAGAGTCTCGTAGCACTCAACTTCGAGTACTGTTAGGCAAATTTCTGAAGTTCAAGTGGCCTAGTCTGAAAAATCCCTTGGTTGGAAATAAAGATTTGTTGATAACTATCTTTACCTCCCTTGACTTAAACAAGATTGGATTAAGCTCTATTTTGAGATCTAAAGAAGCTTTGGATGCTCTCCCTCCTTGTGTGAGAAAGGTATGGAACCATCCCGTTGTAGCTTTTAAATATGTGAAAACTTTAGGACAAAAAGCTTTCAACTATAGTGATATAGGACGTAATCTAAAAAAGCAAGAAAGGCTAGCAATCTCAAGTGTTGATTGTCCTTGTAGTAATACTGCCTTTTCTTCTTACGTAAATGGAGCTTTGGGTCATGTAGTTACTGCCGATTGTTCTATCCTTCCTTCGGATTCCTTGAAAGACCTTTTGTCAAGAGGTACTAAATATAGGCTCCCTTGCCTTCTCAAAGCCATAGAAAAAGGAATTTCTAGTTTCGTAGTAAAGTTTGAGAAGTCTTTAGGAGTTCAAGGTATTTTTACCCATTGGAAGTCTGTAGTCCTCAAGAAAGCTTCTTTGAAATTAGCATCTTGCTCTCGGAACGTTTCTTCAGGAAGGGATAGCTTATCTTCTTGTGATCGTGATGCTCTTAGGAAATTTCATCGTGATTTTGTAATCTCTTATGTAGATAAGTGTTCTAATAACTTTGTTGTTACGTGCAAAAAGTTCTATTTAGAATCTTTGTTAGATGAAGTAAACTCTCAGACTTACAATGATTGTGATCTTTCAATTCAAGAGGTTATCTTGAAACATCAAAGACTTTTGTAAGTCTTTTGGTTTCAAGTGCCAGCCTAAATTACCTTTTTTATATACCGTTTGGAAGTTCCACAAGAACCCTATAAAGCCTAGATTTATAGTTGCGTCTTGTAACACCTCTTTGACCGAGGTTTCCAAATGGCTTAGTTATTGTTTCAAAGCTATTTTACCTAGCGTAAATGAATTGTGGAAAAATATGCTAAAGGAAGCAAACGTACCTACCGATTCAAGTTGGATTTTAAATAATTGAGTAGGTGTGATTCGTGTTTTAAAGTTTTTGAACTCTTCAAGAAGCCTTAAGGAGAAATCTTCTCCTTTTTGTCTCCAAACTTTTGACTTTACTACGCTATACACGAAGCTAAATTTGAAGGACCTTAAATTTAGAGTCAAGTCTCTTATTTTAAAAGTTTTTGCGTACAAGCTTGAGAAGGATAGGTACAAGGCATTGCTAGTAGAAAAGTCAGCTTTGAACTTTGACTTCTTATGGTTGAAAAGTAAGAATGTAGATGTAGACAAAGGAAGAAAGAGATTCACTAGGATTGTAGATGACATTGACATCATATCTTGGTTAGATTTTCTTTTGGACAATTTATATATAACCATCGGCGACTCTCTTTTCAAGCAAACAATTGGTATCCCTATGGCCACCAATTGTGCTGTTTTTCTTGTTAATTTCTATCTTTTTACTTATGAGTTTGATTTTATGGAGTGTCTTGTCCTTGCTGACACTTGCCCAATATTTTTGCACAAGTTATGCAATGTAAGACGCTTTGTAGATGATCTTTTTGTTCCTGACGTTCCTTCTTTTCAAGATTTTATGTACTTGAATTTGAGTTCTGCAGGCGGAGGAATTTATTCCAAGGAGTTTTGTGAACTCAACTGTACCACAAATAGTGATTGTTGTGCCTTTTTAGACCTTAAGATTTTTCAGACTCCCTTGGGATTAGAAGTAGATATCTATGATAAGCGCCTTGAACTAGAATATGCAAATCTAAATATCATCCGTATGCCTCACATTTCTTCGAACATTTCTGTTTTAGCTAAGTACGGTGTCATTTGCTCTCAACTATTTATATTTTCTCGTCTTTGTTCCAGTAAATCTGCTTTTGTTGTTCAATCTTGCCATCTTATTTCTTTACTAGTTGAAAAAGGATACTCATTCAAAAGAATCATGAAAAACGTTCGTTCATTTTTGTATTGTAGTAAGTTTATTTTTAATGTTTTTTCCTTTGGAATGTTCAAGATAATCAGTAGTAAATTCAATAGAAGTGGGGAGCTAAAAAGCCCACTTATTGTTTGACTTAATAACACCTTATGTTGTTCTTTTGATCTTTAGCGCTTCTAGTACTTTTACTATAGCTTGATAAATGTTAACCTTTATCATGGCTGAGTATGCCCATCACCTTCGGAGGGTGATAGAAACTCAGCTCGTTGGTTTTGTAGAGTACGTTCTAAGCATGAATGACCTCTATATAAACCTGCACCTACTCTTGGGCACTGGCGACGTGAGTAGGGATGTCATAGCTGTTGTCCAAGCTATGCATGATAAAGGTGATAATCTTATTCTTCCTGTTTGGACAGGCAACGAAGTTGAGATCACATATTGTCAAGTTTGGTTCTTTGCTCTTCGTAGGTTTGTAGTAGTATTCATTTTTCGATTTTCGTATTAGCTTACCTGAGGACTTAAGAATGTGTTCCGTTAGAAGTTGTTGCGTGAAGTTTGATTTCTAGGATTAAGTTTTTAAGATGTTTATTCTTTTTTGCTTAAAGTTGAGTACTTGTTTTAAGCCAAGTAAGTTGCGTCAACTTATTTTACACATGTCTTGATCTCCCCAACTCTATAGCTCGATCAATGAGAGTACCACTGGTGTTTGTATGGGTGGGAATCGAGCTCTATGGTGGTGGTGGTGGTGGTGGCCCCTCTGCCTCTGTGGTACTCGGACTGAAGAAATGTGAGATGCGTCTCTGGGACTGTCTCTGTCGATGCCCTCTCAATAGAGAGTCTCTATGTCTCTGTATCTCAAGTAGAAATAATCCGAGACATCTCTAATCCTGATATCTCATGACTCTATCTAACGAGTCAAAACCATCTCTGAAGAAGCAGTGAAAGCGTCCCCGTATCTCATAGTAGACTGTGCAGTGACATATGTAGTGAAGCTCTGTCTCTGGCTCTGCATGGCATAACTGACATATCCTATTGTCTGATGGTATGCCTCTGAATCTACCTGTCTCGATCCCAAGCTGGTGTGAAGATGTGCGTATCTGGCCTATGGCACATCGTAACCCATGAGATAGATGTGTGTCCATGTAGTTGGGCCGTGTGACAAATCCGTCTGTCGTGAGTTGGAGAAGATGCTCTCTATAGAAAGCCCTCTTCGTACCCAACTCCCGTGATGGCTCTATCCATGTCCTCTTGGTATCAAGCTGGATAAGATCATGCCGAATGAGTCTAGTAATCTCCATCCGTGTAAGAGCCAAAGATGGTGCATCAAGAGAATACTGGAAAGGGGGCAGCCTGTCCATGCTGAAACCATGCCTTTGAAACCATGAGCTCATCTGTGCATACCAACATGATGTATCTCCCTGTAATGCCAGCTGTCTGGATGACTCAAGAGCAAGCCTAGCATATCTGTCCCTGGTGGTGTCCCATAAGCTGTGTACAAATGATACTGATGTGGTAATTGCCTCAATCTCCGTAGGTGAGGCAGCCAACTCTGCTCGTATGATGTCATGTGGAACTGAGGCCTTGGCTCTAATCAACCTTGAAATCATAGATACCAAGGGCCTCTCCATATTACTCCATCCAGCATTGTCAACAGATGGTCCCCAAACCTGAACCCCGTAGGGCATAACTGAAGCGACCAAAGTGTCAAAGAGCCTGAGCTTTGTTCGAGGTTCCTGGAACTGAACCTGCGAACAAATTCTCTCTAAACCGCCTAGGGCTGCATAGGCACGAGTCAATCTAGTGTCTGCTTGCCACTCTCAGTGTGGACCTCGGTCCACTAAACACCAAGAGAGAGAGAGAGAGAGAGAGAGAGAGAGAGAGAGAGAGAGAGAGAGAGAGAGATGAAATGAAATGTTATATTAACGTCTTCAAAAGGCCATAGTGACCGATGAGACCAGAAAGTTACAAGGTGGTGGATCTGATACAAAGTCAGAGTAACAAAATAACATAACAACAGTACAAAACAAAGATATATACTATGGGATCCTAGATTGGTCGATGTGAACAAAGCAAAAAACTAAGCAAAAACTAAGCAAAAACTAAGCAAAAATGGGCGGCTTGTTGGGATAGCTGAATCACAAGAGATCTAGCATCGGTCGTTGGCGAATCTCATCAATTTCCTCCATGGTTAGTAGTGTGATTGGGCGTCGTGCATGCCTGGCCAGCGTGCTCCGAATCTTCTGACGTAGCCTCTGTCGATGCTGTGTAGTCCTCCGGAGTCTTGGGCGCCCGGATTTCCCCAGTTCAATCGCTCGGTCGATCAGTGTGCCTCTGGTGTGAGACGAGGGGGAGCTGTGCTGTGGGAGTGGCTCTTGCGGCTGTCCCGTGTTTGCTCTGAAGAAGTCTATGATCCGTCTTTGGGACTGGCTAGCCTCGCCATTCATCAGGCTATCTATGTGTCTGCGCAGCTCGAGCAAGAACAAGCCCAGGCATCTCTGATCTTCGTATCCCATGACTCTTGAGAGTGGTCCAAAACTCTCTCTGAACAAGCAATGGAAGCGGCCTCGTATCTCGTAGTAGACGGGGCAGCGGCATGTATAATGCAGCTCTGTCTCAGGTTCCATGTCACACAAGGGGCATGTCCTCGCCTCTGCTGGTACTCCGCTGTATCTCCTAGTCTCAATCCGCAGCTGGTGAGAAGATGTGCGTAACTGGCCAATAGCACATCGTATCCCATGAGACAAGTGGGTATCCATGTATCTGGGTCTCGTCACAAAACCATCTTCCGTAAGCTGGAGAGGGTGGTCTCTGTAGAAAGCCATCTTCGTGCCCAATTCCTGTGCTGGTTGTATCCATGTCCTCTTGGTGTCTAGCTGGGTCAGGTCTTGGCGGATGAGCTTGGTGATCTCTGACTGTGTAAGAGTGAGAGATGGTGCATCCAATGAGTACTGGAATGGTGGCAGCCTGTCTATGCTGAACCCATGCGCCTGAAACCATGATGTCATCTCCCCATACCAGCATGTTGTATCTCCTTGTATGGCTAACTGTCGAGAGGACTCAAGTGCTATGCGAGCATATCTGTCTCTAGGAAGTTCCCATGTGCGGTTTATGAAGGAGACTGATCTGGTGAGCGCCTCCACTACTAGTGGGGGGGCTGCTAGCTCTGCTCGGATAATGGCCCGTGGTACTGATGCCTTGGCTCTAATGAGCCGCGAGATCATAGAGACGAGAGGTTTCTCCATGTTCCCCCATCCGTCTGTGCGATCCGGCCTCCCGCGGTGATCCAATGAAGGTCCCCATATCTCAGCTCCATAGAGCAATGCTGAAGCCACCAAAGTGTCAAAGAGCCAGAGCTTTGTCCGGGGCTCCTGAAACTGAACCTGCGAACACATCTTCTCCAATCTACCCAATGCTGGGTGGGCTCTAGTCAGTCTGGTCTCTGCTGCTCTTCTGAGTGAGAATGCAGGTCCGCTAAAAACCACTCCAAGGTAAGTGTAAGCGTCTGTGTATTCCACAGTCTCCTGGCCGTATGTGAATGTAGGTGCTGACCTCCTGATCCACTGTGGGGTGGTATTAAACACCATAACCTTGGTTTTACCAAGGTTGACAGACAAACCACTTTCGTGGGCAAATGTATGCAAAGCATCCGATTGACGTTGCATTCCCTCTGGGGATTTGGAGATCAACACTATCATCAACATATAACAAAAGTGGAATCCATGTCCCTGCCAACTGTGCACCTTTATCCCCATCGCTGTCAATGTAGTCAGAAACCTCTTCCACATACATACCGAAAAGAGTAGGAGAGAGCGGGCAGCTTTGCTTCACCCCAATAGTGGAGTGAACCGGTGTAGAAAGTCCCTCCGGGGTGCGTACATGCCCTACTACTGATCTGTACAATGCCATGATCCCCCAAATGAGCTCTGTGGGTACTCCCATTTCCTGTAATCTGCGCATCAATCTAGCTCTGGGTACTGTGTCAAAAGCTTTGCGGAAGTCCACAAAGCTACAATAGATCCGTCTCCCATGAGATCTGCCTTCCTCGATGATGGCCCCGAGTGTCATGATATGGTCAAGAGTAGAGAAGCCTCTCCTGAACCCTGCCTGCCCAGTTGCATGCATTCCTTCCCTCTCTGCCCATCTACTCAGCTGTTGCTCAAGAATGGATGCATACAACCGTGCCAGTGTGTGCCCAATCATAATAGTGCGATAGTTCCCATGCTCCATGGGGTCTCCTGACGAGAGAGAGAGAGAGAGAGAGAGAGAGAGAGAGAGAGAGAGAGAGAGAGAGAGAGAGAGAGAGAGAGAGAGAGAGAGAGAGAGAGAGAGAGAGAAAATGAAAATGAAATGTTATATTAACGTCTTCAAAAGGCCAAAATGACCTATGAGACCAATCAGTTACAAAATAGTGAATCTAAGAGAGAGAGAGAGAGAGAGAGAGAGAGAGAGAGAGAGAGAGAGAGAGTAAGTAAACAAGTCCTGAGGCAAACTTAGCAACGAGAGGAATGATGATTATATAACGGTCCTCAACCTGCATAATTCAGGGAGTGTGGAGCAAGCATAGGCAAATATTGCCACTGGAAATGGTTTAATTGTGACCCATGGAGATTATATTTAAAAAAATTCTAATAATTGTTGCACTTGCATGAGGTAGAGCTGTCATGTTGTTGTATCTTGTGGTCATAATATCTAAGTGTATGAAAGGATTTTTTTCAGAAAAAGAATTTCTGAAGCTGATTGGGACAACGGGAGGGTTGAAAGTTGTGGAAGTGGGGACAACTTTTCATCCAACAGTAGTGGAAGCCAACACGCATGCTCTTGGGTCCAAAACAGGAAGGCAGGCTCTGAAAGTTGTAAACGCTGTAAGTTTGATGCAGTAAAGATTAAAGATGAAGTCTCTGTTTTTCCTGAGACAGAAACATCTTCAGTAGAATCGACATCAGGCTTAACAGTTGGTGGGGAGGCATTTACTCATACAGAATCATCAGTTGACATGACTTCGCAAGACTTTGCATTTCTAGGTGATAAGATTATCAAACTGGGTACAGAAGACCATGAGTTTAGGATGGTCCAAGAAAAGTTTTATACTGGCCTTGGTATGCTTGCCTCATTTGCAACCATCAAGGGTATCTTTAAAGACTGCCATAGGAGTACTTCTGGACAGGCAAGACTACTTGCTTTCAGAAGACAGGTGGAAATCACAAGGGCTGCTCGAGGTGATTCAAATGTGAGGTACGCTTGGCATGGCACCTCCAAACCAGGGATTTCGGTTATAGTCCTTCATGGGTTTGGGCAGCCAAGGATTCCGAAGAATGGTGCAATGTACGGCGTTGGGGTTTATCTTGCTCCTGAAGATTATTCCCATGTCAGGTATGCAGCTCTTACCACTATGGTTCCATCAGTTAGTTTTGTAAGTGCTGTGCCAACTAAACTCTTATTACTCTTGTGGTTACTAGTGCCGTATACTCAGATGTTGACGAAAATGGTGAACAACACATGGTGTTGTGCCGTGTAATAATGGGGAACATGGAGCAGGTCGAACAAGGTTCGGAGCAGTTTCACCCCACCAGTGAGGACTATGATACAGGTGTTGACGACATCTGCAACCCAAGGCGTTACGTTGTATGGACTACGCACATGAATACACACATTCTTCTGGAGTATATTGTCAGTTTTAAGCTTGCACCGCCATGGAATGGTGGGTTTTTTAACACTTCCTGGTTTCGGTAGACATTTTGCTATAGATAGAGCCTAAAAGTTTGTTGTAGGGGGGCCTTTTGTCAGACATTATCGCAACATTAAGGGGAAAGCATTTAGTTGGAAAATCAAGTTCAAATGGAAAAGGGTTGCAGCATGTTGACCAATTGGCGGAATGCAAAACTCCTCCAAAGGTTGTCAGCCACCTATCACAGTGCTGCATGTTTTTTTACATGGAGACTGTTCTGCTTTTCTGAGGTTTTATTTGCATACAGACAAGCTGTGCCACTTGCATCCCTTTGCCAGAGTCATTCGCTAAGCAAGGTGAGGAGCCCAAAAATTCTTCTAGGGCTCCTCGATCCCCATGGATGTCATTTCCAATGCTGTTTTTAGTCATGAAAGCAAAGCTTTCGGAAGCACAAATGTGTGAATTGCAACAGCATTACCTTCAGTTCAAGGTGAGGTATATATGCTGTATACACTGATTGCTATCTTTATTGTTGTGCATTGAAAAATTGTTTTTTGGATGTAGGTTGGAAGAATGCCAAGAGAAGAACTGATAAAGGTTGTAAGAAGTATTGCAGGTGATCGTCTCCTAGCTGATTCCATAAGGAGTATGCAAGCCCAGGTATTTATGCCTATATTATTGCATTATCATGCTCCTTGTGGAATTTCAGATTGGGTTGTTTGAACTATTTTGAAATGAATTTATCACTTGAGACTGGTCTCCTACCCAATTAACAGAGACAGCAATCAGAGGACCATGTTGTCGCCGATGGGAAGTCGTGATGTGTGTGTGTGTGTGTGTGTGTGGTACCCACCTTGGGACTATTGGAAGACTTGAATCACTTCAAAACAACCGAACAAGCTGAATGGAGCAAGTTGCAAGAGAGTGCAGGGAGACGGTGAAGATAGTGGACCAGGATGCTATTGCACAAGGGAGTCGATGGCAGTGACTCACCACTATAGCTCCTTATATTTGTTTATTGATTGAGTTTGAGTACAGTGGACAACAAGAATTTGCAAGTCCTTTTTGTGTGGAGTCTTCAACCTTCACGCAGGAAGGAGCAACTTCTACATGTCTTAAGTGTCTACGCTAATAACTCTCATATAGGCTCTACAACCGTAAAAGCAGCTGCTTTCTGTTTAATGAGCGCCAGTGCGCGCGCGCACGCACACACACACACACACATCTACCTAGTACTAGCTACTGCTTACAACACTAAAGTTTCTTATTTAAACTGGAACTTACATGTAATGGAATTTGCCTATTCAATTTGAGAATAGCGGAATTTAATGAGAGTACTTTCAAGAAATGATTTTGTGAGCATAGCGGGTAGACATAATTGAAGATAGCAACATAATCATAGCAATTAGTTAACTTGGCATAGACAATACTTTTGCAAGAGAGAGAGTTTAGAGAACATGACAACAATTGAGGACCGGATTTATGTGGAGCCGGTCCCCCCTCCAATAGGCATTTGTATTATGATTTCTCCCATAAAGAGAGACTTGTTACAATACAGTCTTTGTGTTCCTTGTGACCTAGGTGATGCCATGAAGATGGAAGGCTTCATGCACCACAAACATAACATAAACTTGAAGAAAGCTTGAACTATCCCAAGCCTCAGTCCCAAGACCTCAAACACCTTCGAAGGTGGAGAGAGCTAGCAGGGAATGAGGGTAGGGAAGAGGAAGAAGAAACATTTCGTAGGAGAAAGAATTAGTTCCTCACTTATCATACTCTTGTTGCTAGCATACATAATAGCATAGTAATGAAGAAGAAGGATATGGCAAGCTTAAGCATTGAAGCATGGCTCTTGGTTGGATTTGCACTCCATAGCCAAGAGTGTTGGTGTAGGCTCTCAACCTCTACTTGCTTGGAGAGGGAGCTCTTGCACTTTGCATATCACACAATGAGAGTGCTTGTGAGTGTGTGTGGGTGAGTATACCCCCTAGGCACCCCCCTAGCTTGCTTGGGTCGACCCCCCCTTGTAGCTCATGCCTGAAGCTCATTGGACCCCTCCAGGCCTAGCCAATCACAAGCAAGAGCCATTACAAGCAACATGGGTAGCCTTGGGACAAGTGTCCCCCTTTCCCCTTTGAGAGAGAGGACTTGATAAATGCTAAAACAATTAGATAATTCATGTAATTTATCATTGGACCCCTTTGAAGCCTAGCCAATAGGCTTCAAGCAACACATGAAGGTAACATGGGTAGGGGCCTGACATGTGTCCTTGCTGCCTCTTCAAGTTGGGCTTCCCTTGTGTGTGTGAGTGGGTGTTCTCTCTCTAGCCCCTAGGAAAAGGGCTCGCCCCCCCTCTTGTAGGAATGCTTTTGACTTTTAGGTGATCAAGCACCTTACTCACCAAGCATGACAAAGCACTTGAACTAGGGGGTGTTCCCACAAGCATCTCAGGCAAGCTTCTCAAGGCACCTCAAGTACTTTAATCATGCAGCAAGTCAAGCACCTCAAGCATGGAGCCAGTCAAGCACCTCAAGCATCTTAATCAAGCACCTCAAGCATGAAAAACACCTCAAGCATGACAAGCACCTCGAGCTTGGGTCGGGTTCCCACCTCAAGCTCAGCCCTAGCTTACTTAAGGTCAAAGGACTTTTACACACATTTATTGGAGGTCTTCAATGAAGCTAACCCTAAGGTCTTATGCTCCATTGGTTAGCCTTGCTCTTTGATAGACCATCTCCCTTTTGGGCCCCTTTACCATTGGCCCCGTGTTGAGATAGATCTATAAGCACATACCTATATCTTAACACTTGTTCCCGTTTATTCTCCCACATTAAGTGATTAATTTAATATGAGAAAATCATTTGGGTTAGTTAGATATTAGATTTTATGACATACACATCAAAATATCCCACTTTAAAGTTATGTATGACCTCTCGCCAAATTTCAGAGCCCTAACTGGTAATGGGAATGTTAGTCACAAACATTGAAACCCCCCCCCCCCCCTTCTCCTCCCCCCTTTTTTTTCCCCACTCAAAAACTTGCACCTTGTGGGAATAATTGGATGAGTGCTTTTACAATACACTACCCGACCTGATTGCTTTGTTACATGTACTAATACCTCTTTAACATTCTTTCTCCTATGGGCACAAACCCTATAGCCCTTGTAAAAAATTGAGTGGGAGTTTTTTTTAACCTTGACCTTAATAGGTACTTGGCTTTTAATATTTATAGAATAGACTCCCCCCAATCTGTCGTGGTAATTATTTTCTTGAATTCTCCATCTGTGTCTGCTACTACGGGGGAAGGTGAAGAGTGTCGTTCTCCTCCTTAAACGACTCACGGCTAGCGAGTCGACGATGGACCGAAGGAGGTGACACCTGCGAAAAACCAGAAAAGGGGGGGAGGGGTGGGTGCAAGGCGAGCAGGGTTGGGTGGGGCAAGGGGGGATGCAATGAATGGCTGCGGGCTGGGGGTAGGGTGCACGGGATGGATAGCGAGCAGGGGACGGGCAGAGGGCAGCGCGCTGTGAGCAGGGGGCGGGCATTGGCCAGCGTGGTGTGAGCAGCACGCAGGGGGCGGGCAGCGTGCAGGAGGCACGGTTTGGTTGGGGGGGGGGATGGGGAAGCTTGGCGATGGCGAGGGGGTTGCGGGCAGCAACAGCACGGTTATTTCGAAGCAATATTATATTCAACATGCGAGAACTCATTTAGAAGTACATTGAGAGAATAAGGCTTTGAGAGTTTTCGTCAAGCACGATAGGTGAACCATCTTGAGTTTCACAACAATACATTTTGAAAAAATAAGCTTGCAGAAGAATCAAATGCAAAATGGTAATGTGACCCAAAAATGTCAAGTGAGTTGACTATGTAGTGGCTCCTTGATGATGCTGTAGCTCCTCTAGAGAGCTCCAAATGCATGAAGACTTTGAACATAGGCGAAATTTGAAGAGATACCACGTTGAGTGCTTGTTGGAATTTCTGTTGATTGTGTAAAGCTTTACCTTGAAGAGGTTGAAAGCATTTGCTTGGAAACTCAATTGCCTTGAGATTCAAGTCAAAGGAAGGCCAAACTTGTTTGCTTGAATTACAAAGGTCTCCATGCCCAAAAGAAGGGCTCTCTAGAGTCTGCAGACAAAGGATAGCCCGTCAGAGATGAGGTCGGTGCTCTCAATGTGTTAACCCCAAACTCCCTCAGTTTGAGGAAGGTGTAAGAGTCCTTATGGGCGTGTTCACAACCGGGAGGGGTGTAGGGTACAATAGCTTCTGCACAAGTCACCTAGCTCTAAACAAGTCGTCTTCTTCTGATAGTTGGCTGCACGAGCTGATTCAACCTCTACACGATGGTAATCTGGATCATTTCACTTTCTACCCAAGATATAGGAGTGAAAGAGGTGGCTCAAGTTAAGGTATTATTATGAATTCTACTATATAGTCGAAATGGACCTGATAATAAAGCTTCAGAGAATTCATCACCACCAACTTGTTCTTGCAGTACAATTGGATTGTGGTTTGTGGTTCTTCTTTCCTTATCATTTAATGATTTTATAACAAAATTCCAATCCGCAGGTTGTACACCTCCTCTCTGAGAGTCTTGCACTTCCTTGAGTGCCCCTGTCCTTACTTTGATCTTTCCAGTTCAAACTGTCTCGGTTGTCCAATTCTTCCAAGATGGATTTTCCAATCTTAGTCTTTGCCCTAGTAACCACCATGACATCAATACATCCATTGGGTTCTGGAATACCCTCAATTAGGATACAAGCCGTGCAGTCACAATCATAATGCCTAGGTGTTTCCTAAGTCAGGTTGCTATCTTGCACCTGCTGATCAGTTTGCTGTCTCTCTTTGGGAAAGTCTGCCTTTTTCTCAATCCATTCTTCCTCAGTCCATGTTTCTTCAGTCCACTCTTCCAAAATCACTAAATTAGCTTGACCTGGAGGTCTTTGCTGCTGTTGTGGTGGAAGTGGTTGATTCTGTTCTGGAGGTCGATTATTATTGTTATTGTTGTACCTGATAATAGGGATTCCCCTATCATTTCGATGTCTACACCAAAGTTCACAATCAGGTCCTTGCCTGTGTCCCATAACCCCACAATAATTGCATGGTGACTGTTGCATATTATTTTGATTCCTATTTTGATATCCCCAATTATTAGGATTTTGGTGCAGGTTCCTGATATCTCCTGTTAGCACCCTTAGGAGCTACCACATTTGCAACTGCCTCCCTCATTTTTTGAATAATATATACAGGTCTTCTTCTTGTAAAATCTCGATTATAGTAACAGTTTTCATATTCATGACCAAATCTTTGACAAACCTGGCAATATGGTTTTCCTGACATTCCAATTGATTCATTCCAATTGTCTGCAATTTTGCGTGAATGATTTTGTTAACTGCATCTGCAGTTACTGCTTCCTTTCCTTGCTTCCTTTCATTCTTATGCTTACCCTTATATTTCTTCTGCTTCTTCTTTTCCTGCTTCTTCTTTTTCTTCTTCTTTTCTGACCAATCTTCCTCCTCATCACTATCAGTGTCAACTTCAGTATCCTGATCTGAATCATCAGTTTCTGACTCTGACTCTGACTCTTCTGACTTTGAGTCTGACCCTCAGTCTTTTTCTTCTTCTTCTCCTTGAGTTTGCCTTACCTCCATATCTTCTTTCAGCTCTTGCAACTCCTTCCACCAAATCAATAAAATCTTGTGCATTTGCTAATGGGAGTCTCCCTGCTACTGCACTTCTGAACTCATTTTTGAGTCCGTTACAAAAATAATCTCCCAATTGCTCCATAGAAGGTTGTTTGTGTTGCTTCCAATCTATTATTTAAGTTTCTGAACTCCTGTGTATAATCTTCAACTAACAAATCTTTCTGCTTCAATTTCCTTAACTTCTTTAAAATATCTTCAGGTGTTTTATCCTCCTTGAACCTCAATAGAAATCTCTACCTCAAATCATTATAATCAGCAAAAGCTGCCATGCCATACTGCAAGAACCAATCCATGGCCTTACCCTGCAGTGTTGCTGCAAAATGCTCTTCTTTCACTACATCTGGATGTAACACCTCATAACCACTTGCAGACCATCTTGTTTGAAACTGACCAACATGGCTATCAGCATCTTGAGACTTCTTCCCACTGAACTTTGCCTCTCCCACTTTGGGATTTGGTGCAACCATTGGAGGTATTGGAAGTGTTTTGAGTATTCTTATCGTGAATGGATTAAAAGATAAAGTACCTGTTCCTGCTGGTACAAATTGCAATTGTCTTCTTGCCCTTAAGATTGTCTGAGTGAGCAGTACATTAACCAATTGTCCCAAAAGTGGTTCTGCTGTGGGAGGAGTTGTTTGTTTGCCTCCTTGGTTTGTAGGTGTCTTGAAGTTTAGTCCCCGCCCCAACAATTTCTTCTCTTGCAGCAAGTCCCCTTAAAGGTTCTTCCTGGTCATCTGTACTCGACTCTTCTTCCTGTCTTCCCCTTGCAGCAAACTCTTTCCTCAGTCTAAACCTTGTGCCTTATGAGTGTTGTGGTAAATTGGACCCTCGCCCTAACCCACTCATACATGGTTTCTTCTTTTCTGTCTTAAATACTGTACGAACACCTTCTTTTCATACAGATTGTAACATGAAGGTAAATTGCATGCCCCATAAGGTAAAAATGAAGTAACTACCTTGTCAGCTATCGCAATTTTGACTTCCCTTGGCAGATTCGGGAAGAACTCCTCCAAGAATTTGGTTGCATACTCCTCAGACTCTTCCTGTGGGGTTATCCAATTTGAGAATTCCCTCAGGTGGTCTATGTCTACTTGCATCTTAGTTTCCTGCCTTATTCCTGACTGCCATATGGTTCAGGTTGAACTCGAACCGAAAGCAGGATCGCCAAAGTGCTAGGGGCTAACCGCCCTAACTGTATTTCAGTGCAGGTACCCATTAAAACTCATCTTACACTACACTACTGCATAAGAAAATACTGAAGAACACAATAAATAGAGAAGAGAAGGCACTGCATTACTCAATGTTCATCAACAAAGGTACCCATTAAAACTCATCTTACACTACACTACTGCATAAGAAAATACTGAAGAACACAATAAATAGAGAAGAGAAGGCACTGCATTACTCAATGTTCATCAACACACAAATGCTTACAAACAGTATTGAGAATAGTACGACTGCATAAGGAAAAAGACTAACTGTCGAATTGCAAGACAGCCCCAAGAACTTAACTGCTCGTGTTGCTAAATTGGCTTTATCAAACAGGAAAATAATTCAAAATGAATTATTGGATTTATAAGTGAGAAGGGTTTTCTCACTTGGAACACTAAGAAAAATAATTCTAAATGAATTATTGGAATTTTAAGTGAGAGGGTTTTTCTCACTAGAGACATCCGAGTACAGGAGTATTCCTAGTGCGTCATTCAAAGTAATGACGGGAGCACTGTGAACGGGAATATTTGTAAGGCCACTAGGAACAGGTACTTCTGATGCGTCACATCGGATGGGTGACAGGGAGCATCGGGAAGAAGTATCCGACCATCCAGGAACGGACATCTCTAATGCGTCATAGGATGGGTGACATAGAGCATCGTGAAGGGGATTGTACCATAAGTTCGGTAGGAAAGGACTAGGTGATGGGTATTCCTGATGCGTCACAAGGTGGGTGACGGGTGCATCGGTAAGGGGATATCCATAGTCGAGAGGAAATCCGAACTGGAAAAGAGGAATATGCGTAAAGATGCAAGCGCAAGAATAAAGATGGGTTCTGAGAAGCTTTTCTTAAAAAGCGGAATGTTTTAACGAGTTTTTCGGGAAGAGCAGACGCTTTCCCGCGAGGAATCTATGTTTGCATTGCATTCGTGCATGTGGTTGCATCCAAGGACGCCTGGGAAGTGCTGTGAAAGCATTGTTTTTAACTTTTAAGGTTTTATTGAGTTTTTAGGCAGGTTCTGACCAATTTTAAAAATATGCCGGCCGTCCACTTAATAAGTGGGCAGCCACTTAGAAAAATAAAGCAACAAAACCAACCAGCGAATTCTCTCTCCCTATTTCGGGTAGAACAGAAAAAAAAAAAAAAAAACGGCCGCGATCTCTCCGCGAGCAGCTATTCGTGCCGTGGTGAAGGAGCTATAAAAGCACCACATGCCCTCGCCGAAGAGAGGGTTGCCAGCGCCAGCAAGAGAAGACTCTGCCGCCAGAAGACGCGAGAGATCGCGAGACTACGAAGCACGGAAGTCGCTTTTCCCGCACAAGAGCGACAGGTATCTATTGTGGATTCGCCATACGAATTGTTGTCGCGTGTTTGCGTGTGTGCTTACAAGTACTTCATCGCGAAGGGGAAGCGAGAAGGCTTCGGCCTACGCTTCGGAATTCCAGAAACGGAATTCGGAAATTGTCTGCGGAGTCTCAACTCCGAGTACAGATGGAAAAAGGATTGAGAGCTTGTCTCTCGGATTTCCCTTACGGGAAGGAACGACCATCGAGCCAGAGATTTAGAACGGAGGGGTTTTCTCCGGTTCTTGTGCTTGTAAAAAGATTCTCCCTAATAAAGAATACTCTTTAAGGGGGGGGACCAACCCATCTTCTTGTCCCCAGTACTGTGTCGATCTTCTCTCTCTCTCTCTCTCTATTTATTTCTCTCTGTATCCTTTGGCTTCAGTATTAAGTGATAAATTCTATTTATCCGAGTATATTTTATATTGTTATGCGCTCCCGTTTGTGATAATGGTATCAGAGCATGGTCTCCTCTCTTTCTCTGTAAAGGAGGACGACTCTGGGAAGATACGGGAAGAAGCCATGACAAGCCAAGAGAGAAGTAAGCAGGCGGAACCCTAAGTCCTGCAAGGAAATGCTCGCAGAGTTGGAATTTTTTTTTTCTCTCTGCAAGAAGTCGACATAAGACTTGGGATTCTCTGAGAAGGCGACAAGAGCATGATGCTCAAGAACCTAGAGAATCCAAGGAGCGGAATGCTCGAGATCCTTCAGAATCCAGAAAATATCCATGAACGTCAATCCAGAACTATAGCCATGAAATCCCGCCATTTTGGGAAGGATACGAAGAAGGTCTTTAGACCTCAGAACACTCCGGTCAAGTTTGATACTTTTGACGGATGGGAAGATGTCCCAAAAGCTAACGCTTTCATTCGACAGTTTGAAGTTGCCTTTGCAAGCGGCAATTTCTAAAAAAAGCGTCGAAGAGCAAGGTAGTACCGTACGTACATACGGATGACATCCGTACGGTACGTCCGTACAGTACGGATCTGTACCGTACGGATTGCATCCGTACGTTGCAGTATTTTTAAAAAAAAAATTTGGCCAGCGCGTGTGGCGTCCGTTGCAGCGATAGGGTAGCGTTTTATTTTTTCAGTAAAGCTCTTTACAGAGAGCGTGCGCTTCTGTAAAAGTTGCAGAGCAGGTGCAGAGCAAGTGCAGAGCAGGTCTGTGAGCGCCTTTCTTGCGAAGAAAACACCATGCCTCGCGAAGCCAACCCCCTCTGGAACATTCACACTAATGTCATTGAGATTGTGAAGACTCTAGGGCAATCCGGATCAGGTACACGACGTTGGCAATGCAAGTATTGTGGGATGCAGAAGACCAGTACGGTCACTCGTGTCGTCAGGCACTTGACGGCAATAGGATGTATAGCCAATTGTGGAGCATGCAAGAAGGTGCCGCCTGCTGTAAAAGATCAACTGATTGCAGAAAAATTTCCAGCAATGGCAGGAGTAAACAAAGGTAGGGGAAAACAATCTACACAAGATGCTCTTCAGGATGCCCTTCTCGGAGACCTTGGGGAGACGGACACTCAAGATCAAACGGTGGGAAGTAGTGAACCTAGTGCATAGGCTCAGTCTAACAGGAAGAGGGCTCGTGTCATGCAAGATGTTGAGGATGTGTTTTCTGAGGATGTTAATGATACGGAGGATGTCACAGGGCCTAGGCAGACCACCTTGCCCTCGCGTGTGCATACTCAATCTTGGATCAAGGAGCGACAAAAGGTGGCGGAGATGGAGATTGCTCGCACTCTTATTGAGTGCAACATCTCCTTCAATGTATTGAGGACTGACCAATGGAAAAGGATGGTGAAGGCTATTGCTCAGGTTGGTCCCACAGATACATGGACTGGCTTAGAGTACAAGAAAATGCGCACGACAATGCTTGATGAGCAAAAGGCTTTGATTGACAGGGCTTTGGTTCCAGTGAAGGTAGGATGGAAACAATTTGGGTGCACAATCATTTCAGATGGTTGGAGTGACATACGTCGACGACACATCATCAACATTCTTGTGTCATCTTGCCTTGGCACATATTTTTTGCGAGCTGTGGATGCAGGGAAGGCAGGGGAACATATCACAGGTCAGTTCATTTACACGCACGTTCGGCAGGCCATTAAAGACGTTGGCGCAGAGAATGTGGTACAGGTTGTCACTGATAATGCATCAAATTGCAAAGCAATGGGTGACTTGATTTCAACAGAGTTTCCATCCATAGTTTGGACCCCCTGTGCTGCACATTGCCTTGATTTACTCATGGAGGGGATAGGGAAACTCCCTTGGGTGCTGCCTATTGTGTCTGATGCAACAAAGATCACCACTTTCGTCCGCAAGAAGCACCAAGCACTTGCCATCTTTAGGAGCCACAGCCAGTTGGATATGGTACGGCCTTCAAAAACCAGGTTTTCCTATATGTATTTGGTGCTCCATAGGCTCTTCAAGCTAAGGGATTCCCTGATGCAAACAGTGGTGGATCCCAAATGGAGAGACATGCACAATTCCCAGCAGGAGAACACTAAGTACATCCAGAGGCGTGTTCTTGATGAGAGCTTTTGGACAGAGGTGCAGTCTCTCACAGTGGCTTTGCAGCTTGTTCACGTGTTGCTGCGTGTCACGGATATGGAGGGGTCCACACTAGGGCTGGTTTACCATCTATTCTTGCAGATGAAGAGCCACATTAGAGAGTGTCCTTCTTTGTCTCAGCAGCGGTATGTTTCCTTGATTGCATCATTGACAATTGTTGGCAATTGTTTTTTTTTAGATAGCTCGGACCTGCTACACTGAGATGCTTCTTTTTTGATGGATGTGTGCAGACGAGATGACATACTGGCTATTGTGGAGAGTCGGTGGACGTTCATGAGCCGTCCTATACATGGAATGGCTGCATGTCTCCATCCTCTCTACAAAAAGCCAGAACTATTCCATGATAGAGATTTGCTTGCAATACGCGATTCATACATCTCGTTGAGGTATGACGAGGACACACAACTGGAGATTGATGCTGAGATGACGAGCTTCATCAACAGCTTAGGTCCTTCCTTTGTGCGGCCTGTGGCACTGAGACAGGAGGCCACCAAGTTTCCTTTGACTTGGTGGCAGAGCTATGGGAGACAGGGTCTTCCCAAGCTTACGGATCTTGCATTACGCCTACTTTCGCAGGTAAATACGAAACCTAAACCATTGCCACTTTTGCATGTAAATACTAAACCCTAAATCATTGTAATTTCCCAATTGAAGGATTGCTCTGCGGGTGCTTGTGAGCGCAACTGGAGTGCCTACTCATTGATCCACACCAAAATACGCAATAGGCTAAGCACTGCGCAACTAGAGAGGTTGGTTTACTGTAGAGCCAACATGAAGCTTGTGCGAGCCTACCATGCTTTGGGGACACCAAAGCAGGTAATATTAAATATGTGGTTTTGTTGACTCGTCGATTTTACTTATGATGATATGATCGAACTCTTTGTAACGTACGTTCGGTTTTTTCTATGAGCAGGTAGATCCCACGGATGTTAAGATGGTGCCTGATTCCACTATAGAGAACATTGAGCAGCAGACGAGAGATGAGCAGGAGGAGATTCTTCGACTACTTCATAGAGAGTTGGAGAGTGTGGATCGACGAGTGACCAGATCGCGAGCACGGGCATACAACATTCCACTCCTAGAGCGAGCTCCAGATCCAGATATTGCACGACGTGAGAGCATTCGCAAAGGAAAGCTTCTTGTCCGCAAAGCACAAGTACGTGCAAATGAGGCGGTTCGTCTCATTCACGCCACAGAGGAGGAGGATCTTGAGGATGTTGCAGAGCAGCCACAGGTGTCTATGGTTGTGGAGCCAGAGTACGACGACGAGGGCAATGTCTTGTCACATGGAGACATTCTCTCCTCTGCAGAGAGCTCATCTTCATTCGATGATGAGTTCTAAGCTAGTTGTCTTGGGAGAGAGAGACTTGAGTCTCTTGATTGAGGACTCCATTGGGTTTTTTCTAGTATTATTCATGCTATGTATTAGTTTTAACTTTTGGCATTTGCACCTTGCTAGTTTATGAGCTTTTGTAGTTGGCATCAGACATTGGTCATGATTGCTATGTCATTCTCATTGGTCATGATTGATATGCCATTTTCATACCGGGATGATTGTAGTGTTGAGTTTTGTATTTGCAGTTTTTTAATCATCATTAGTCAATCTTTGGATCTTCACCCTTGTATGATCATTGATGTACATTGTCTCTTACCTTACAATGCTATGTTTCTTTTTAGATTATGGTATCGAGTCTGTCATACTATTACTGAAATCGGGTATTGTGTCCCATGTTCGTATATGGACCATGGTAGGTCACTTGATTGATGTTTAATGCAGGTAGGCCTTTTCATTTAGCCATATAGATTGATAGTTTATATATTTGTGGGCTTCTTTTGTGAAATTTCAAATGTTTTTCCTAATTTTTAAGGGTTTTTTACCAATAGTGCGTATTTTTACGTACCTTAAACCTCAATCCATACAGGACTGCGTACCTTACATACCGAATACGTACAATATTTTACGTTTGGTTCCACCTTGTCGAAGATGAGGCACGTGATTAAACACCTCAAGGGGATTGCAAGTACTTGGTGGTATACCAAAGCTCTGCAAGGAACTTACAACAAGACTTGGATTCAATTCAAGGCTGAGTTTTTCAACAAATTTTTTTCCTCTACGCTTTGAGGAAGGCATCCAAGAAGATTAGGGTCGGTTTGCCCAATAGGAACACGAGTTATTCCAAGCAAGTAGTGGTTCACTCTTGCCAAGGTACCTCCACTCTCGACACTCTTCGAGGAAGGAAAGATGAAGAAATTCAACGAAGGACTTTTGCCCGAATTTTGTAAACCCATTTGCAAAATACTTTGTAGCAGATGGTAGATGGTAGAGTCAGCAATAAAAGCTGAAAGTGTACACCTTAGTGTACATAGAATCCAATCCCCGTAGTGGGACGGGAACCATTGAACACAGAAACAATGAATTTTTGTTACCTCTCCTCGAAGGATACGTTGCTATCCGGAGAAAGTTTGGAGTAAGGGAATTCAATCTAACTCCTAAGTTTTTGAATAGAAGACCCTCAAACTTTAAGTGAGAGGGTAGGTCTTTGATCAAAGTTAAATCTTTGAGGAACTCATAAACTGCGTATTGCTTTTATGCACGAGTCTAATTAGGACAATCACTCTCGAGTGTTTATGAGAGTAAGGGTGAGTTAGAACATTGTTTTATACGATGAACTGCTTTGCTTAACCATCCAGAAGGTCCATGATTGATCTGGTATCCGGTAGTTCTCCAACAGATTACTTGCTGGTAGGAAATTATGAAGGAACCATTCTGAGCTTTCAAGCAAAGAAAAGCTTTCATGAAGCTTGAGTACTCTTTAAGCCCACACCCCCTACCCGGTAAGGGAAGATATGGTAGTGCTTTTCGCACAAGTGAAGGAATACTCTCTTTACGAGGGAAGGAACAAGTGACGACTACTGCCGTGCTCGAGGAATCCAGGGATTGAAATCCTAGTTTATTTGATGAGCGGGTTTTGCTCTAAGATTGAGCCAAGGGATCCTTAGGTTAAGAGTCTTCGCTCTAAGGATCTTACGAAGGGAAGTAAATTCCCAGGCTCACTGAAACTTATGTACACCTTTGGGTACATGGATAACACACGAAGATGCAGACCTATGCCTAGGAACTGGACGAGAGTTTGTTATACTCTCTTGAGCGCCTTTTTGTGCACCAGGATACTCCGACACGAGAATCTCTATTTGAGATGTGTTCGGTAGAAGGAATTTGAGTTTCTCTAGGAAGAAGAGGTTTTCTGATGGTCGTTGATCATTGAGTATGCTATGTGCTTTTACCATTATAGTAGCAACTTTTGGTTGCGGTATATGTTTCTCCATGAGCATGTCAAGTAGCATTTACACGCTGCTGGAATAAATTCGAACTATTCTGTTCGTAAGAATATAATTCGCCAACCGTTTCAAAATGGTAAGAATTACATATGGGAGAACATCCTTGAGAATCAAAGAGGGTTCGCTCTATTGTGAACTAGGTTTGAACGTACGTTCAGAAAATGCTATGGCTAGAATCCTACCTGCCTGAGATTTTGCAAGGCGTCATTGATGCTTGCAAGGAGGAAAGATTGGAAGGAAGTGCGCCGTGCACAAGGAATCTTCGGACTGGAACCGTCCGCCTACGTTGAGCGACAGCCTGGAATAAGAACCTTCTTTAAGGTGATTGCAAATTGTGGAAGAAAGACATCGAACTTTCTATGACTTGGGCATTCCCTATGTGGGAGGACACAAGAGGTTTAATACCCTCTGGACTAACAACGTAGGATTATGCGCAAGGACAAATACCTAGATTGATTTCTAGGAAGATTATTCTTCTCGAATTTGAGAAGACAGAATCAAGTTAACAGAGTCTTAGATAAGGAAACTTTGGATCAGAACAATTGGCCTACCCAAAGCAAAGGCCCGGAATAAGAACTTACTTTGGTAAGATGACACACTTGTTCTGCCATAGGAAGATTCACATGAGCTTAATGCTCTCGACATGCCCTATGCGGGAGGACACAAGAGGTTTAATATCCTCGGGACTAATAGCGCAAGGTTATGCGCAAGGACATAGACCTAGATTGATTTCTAGGAGGTTTATTCTTCTCGAAATTGAGAAGGTGGAATTGAGTTAACAGATTCTCGGATGAGGAAACTTCCAATCTGTTGGAAAGATGCGAATGACGAGTTCTTACATGGCTCGTAACTTTAATGAAAGGTGAAGGATATCCTCGAGGTCCTAGAGGAAAGACATGAACCGGTAAGGTAAGTATTGAATTATTGAATTTTTGTTTAATTAAATTTTTAAGTTCTCTTTTTTAGAAAGGACTAGCTCAACTCACCATTGAGCAAGATTTGGAATCTTTCCAGTTTCTCCCAGGCAGTTCAGTTGTACCTCTACAGTTGAGGACAACTGTTTATAAGTGAGAGGGATGTTGCTAAATTGGCTTTATCAAACAGGAAAATAATTCAAAATGAATTATTGGATTTATAAGTGAGAAGGGTTTTCTCACTTGGAACACTATGAAAAATAATTCTAAATGAATTATTGGAATTTTAAGTGAGAGGGTTTTTCTCACTAGAGACATCCGAGTACAGAAGTATTTCTAGTGCGTCATTCAAAGTAATGACGGGAGCACTGTGAACGGGAATATGTGTAAGGCCACCAGGAACGGGTACTTCTGATGCGTCACATCGGATGGGTGACAGGGAGCATCGGGAAGAAGTATCCGACCATCCGGGAACGGACATTTTTGATGTGTCGTAGGATGGGTGACATAGAGCATCGTGAAGGGGATTGTACCGTAAGTTCGGTAGGAAAGGACTAGGTGATGGGTATTCCTGATGCGTCACAAGGTGGGTGACGGGTGCATCGGAAAGGGGATATCCATAGTCGAGAGGAAATCCGAATTGGAAAAGAGGAATACGCGTAAAGATGCAAGCACAAGAATAAAGATGGGTTCTGAGAAGCTTTTCTTAAAAAGCGGAATATTTTAATGAGTTTTTCGAGAAGAGCAGACGCTTTCCCGCGAGGAATCTATGTTTGCATTGCATTCGTGCATGTGGTTGTATCCAGGGACGCCTGGGAAGTGCTGTGAAAGCATTTGTTTTAACTTTTAAGGTTTTATTGAGTTTTTAGGCAGTTTCAGACCAATTTTAAAAATATGCCGGCCGTCCACTTAATAAGTGGGCAGCCACTTAGAAAAATAAAGCAACAAAACCAGCCAACGAATTCTCTCTCCCTATTTCGGGAAAAAAAAGAAAAAAAGAAAAAAAAAAAACGGCCGCGATCTCTCCGCGAGCAGCTATTCGTGCCGTGGTGAAGGAGCTATAAAAGCACCACATGCCCTCACCGAAGAGAGGGTTGCCAGCACCAGTAAGAGAAGACTCTGCCGCCAAAAGACTCGAGAGATCGCGAGACTACGAAGCACGGAAGTCGCTTTTCCCGCACAAGAGCGACAGGTATCTATTGTGGATTCGCCATACGAATTGTTGTCGCGTGTTTGCGTGTGTGCTTGCAGGTACTTCATCGCGAAGGAGATGCGAGAAGGCTTCAGCCTACGCTTGGGAATTCCGGAAACGGAATTCGGAAATTGTCTGCGGAGTCTCGACTCTCAACTCCGAGTAGAGACGGAAAAAGGATTGAGAGCTTGTCTCTCGGATTTCCCTTACGGGAAGGAACGACCATCGAGTCAGAGATTTAGAACGGAGGGGTTTTCTTCGGTTCTTGTGCTTGTAAAAAGATTCTCCCTAATAAAGAATACTCTCTAAGGGGGGGGACCAGCCCATCTTCTGGTCCCCAGTACTGTGTCGATCTTCTCTCTCTCTCTCTCTCTCTATTCTCTCTATATCCTTTGGCTTCAGTATTAAGTGATAAATTCTATTTATCCGAGTATATTTATGCTCCCGTTTGTGACAGCTCGCCTACAACTAATCCCCTTCAATCATCAACCATTGGCTTAAGGCTCAAAGGTTCCAACCTTAGTTACAAACAAAAGTAAATAGACTAACACTGATGTATAGGGCGGTAACAATGCTCTTTGGAGCCAACCTCAATTATGACATGCTTTAGGTGTTAATGAACTCCGCGGACTTGTACTCGCCCGATGTGTCCACAGATTTCAAAAACACATTGCCATGAATAAAGCATGCAAAAAAATTGATGACAGGTCTCTTTCTTGTGCCATACCAATTATCACAAACTATGATGCATCCGCATCTCTTCTACTTATCCACACCTCCATGAGCTCATGTTCAATACATTTGACTTCATTTTTCCAACTCTTTGGTACACAATGCATAGTAAGTTGGAGGCGCATACGGACCTGCATGTCCAATTGCCTTCACCATATTCACATAAAAATGACTCCTCACCCTTCAACAAGGGACGTCCTTTGCATAAAAGGAGCAACACAATGCAATGTTTGCTTGCCCCATGCATTTGCAAACCCCCCCCCTTTGGCCCTCTTTCTCATGTGAGCTTGACTTGATGATCCCACATTTCCACTTGCATGTGCACGCACTTGTCTGATTCCACACCTTGAGATACATTTTAATCTAGATCATCGACCATAGCCTCTTGGCCTTGTGCTATGCTAGACGCATCCGCATGCAACCTCCTGTCACAAGGTGGGCACCACGTGCCAATAGAAAAGAACAGACTGAACACACTTTTAGGACTTCAATAACAACTGAACTGAAAGAGAGAGAGACGACATGCGACACCGAGTGGCTGAAATTCCACCCCAGAGAGTATTGGCCCCAAACCTTGGCGCCCCTTTCGGTATTTCTTTATATTACTGCCGATTCACAAAGTACAACAGCCAAGGAGCACCTGCTCTGCAATCTGCGCGCTAAAAAGTGCCAGAGAGGGTCCCCAAGGCTCATATTTAAAGGCCCAAAGCCTAAAAGCATCAAATATGAAAAGCTGACCCCAAAAAAATCACTTTCCTAAAATTTCGGGATTTCCCTAAAAATCCGCCGCGAATTCCGGGACGTCCGTACAGGTGCCACGATCATATTTTGATGTGCAAAGTCTTTTGAGTGTGTTTTGCTTTATTTTTAATGCCTTTATGTCACTTGGGTCCCCATCGGACGGGGTCCCCATAAGTTGGTAGGACTTCTTCTTCTGTTGCTTATTCTTCTTAGGGTTTCTAGAATTAGGGTTTGCAGGTTTTAGGGTTAGGGTTTCCAGAATTAGGACTTGCAGGTTTTAGGGTTAGGGTTTCCATAATTAGGGTTTCAACAGTTAGGGTTTTTGGCAGAAATTAGGGTTAGGGTTTCTGCTCTCGGGCAACCACATCATCTTGGCTCCATTTTTTAGGCTTTGACACGTAAGCACCTCCTACATATATCTTTTATATTCTCTGAACATTGGTCACATTTTCAACACCAAAGCCACTCAAACCGAGCATATGTGTAATGTGTTGAGGGTCTCCATCCCAATGGTGTGGGCAAAACTTGCATTGACATGTGTATTGCCTTATCTCAAGGGACTTCACCACAAGGTTGTTTCAAGACGTACGTATGGATCTTATCAATACCGTATGATCCGTACAAGCCTTTTTTTTGTTGTTTTTGTTTAATTTTGTTTTTGTGGAAGATAAGGCCACCAAATTGTAGCGTGACGGTTTTTGAACCATTCCGTACACTTTTAGACACACAATCGGAGAGCAAATTGGTGTTTTTAGTATTGGTGTGTTATTTCAGATCTCATTTGAGCTTTGATATGCTTGTTCAATCATCAATGTCAAATGAAGTCTCTTGCAGTAGTTACATAGTATGTAGATGTCTTGCAAAACATATCTTTAAACGTCTCTAGTAGCTGTTGCCTTTTCTCTTGTCTTTTATTTGAAATGTCCTAGAAACTCTAGTAAATTGAGGTTTTTTTACAAGAGCACGTATTTTTATGTACATAAAAATATTTTATGTATGGAACAACGTACAGTACGTACAAATCCGCCACGTATAGTACGTTTGGAACTACCTGTGAAGTAGTCACATACTGCCACTCTAAATGCTTCCTGCGGCCCATCTCTCACAAATTGGCCTACTTGGGAGTTGGAGCTCACGAGTCATGACTCACATTGCATGGTGCAAGCAAGAGGCTTTTGCCCAAAACCATGGTCCTCGGGAGGTTGTGTCACCTTTTGTGGCTCGAAGCCTCAAGAGCTTGCACAGATTGTAGGTTTCTAGAAGCACAATCAACGCTTGCAATTTTCCAAGTCAAGAAGAAGCCTGCAGCTTGCGATCGCTGAAAATGCCCAAATTTTACCCCCACTTAGAGCATCGTATGGTATTCCGTATCGTATGCATTTGTAGCGGACATATGGAACGGTATGGTATAGATATAAACACATGGAAGTTCCCCCCTGAGTTCCCCTCCGCCCCTCCCCCTCCGCCTCCTTCCTCCTCTTCCCCTCCTCGCCCTTCTTCCTCTACCGCTCCCCGACTCCCCACTCCTTCTCCAGCTACCCCCCCTGCTTCCACCTCTCCTCCCGCTTCTACCCCGCAGTCGTCCTAGGGGGTAGGACCATCCTCGTTTGCTAGGAGATCTCTTGGTAGCGCCTTTGCCATGAGTCGCTTGGCGAGAGACGGACAACCTTTCTTGCGAAACCCCCTTCTGGTGTCGACGTCTCTCTTCGCAGTAGTTGCTCGTGGGCTGATGAGTTTTGACATCCGTCGTCGGTGGGACTTTTTTGCCTGCAACTTCACACGTTTTCTCGGCGACCCTTCACCAGACTTTGAGGCAGCCTGCGTCAGAGTTCATGTACTGTTCCTTGCAGCTAGGGGGATAGAGGCCTTGGACTCAGCAGTTAATTTCTCTTTTCCCCTGTGTGGCAGGGACCAGCCTGAGTGGACTTTGGACTCAATGTTGGAGTGGCTGCAAGCACAGGCCCTTGAGTTCTCTCACCGCATGGGAGACTTAGGGGTTATAGACTTGGTTCAGACTTTGTGGCCGTTGGCCAAGTTCTCAGTGACACCTCCAGACTCGGTAGGATGTAGACACATTGTGGTTCACTTCTTTGCTGACATGTAGAGCCCGCCTTGCTATGTACACATACATGAGGACTCCTGGACAAAGGAGGTTGCCTTGCGCATGGACCATTCTTCTTGGGCTTGGGCTAGACACTCTTGGCAGTCACACCTATCTCGGGGGCGCTCGGATGCGGATTATTCCCCATTTAAGCTAGCGTCGAAGATAGCACGGTTAGCTGCTGCTGTTGCAGCATCAGTTCTCTCTCGCTCTCCATGACGATCGTCTCATGGAACGTGCAGGGATTAGGTGGGCCCCAGTTTTAGCGCCAGAGGGGCCGACTACGTCAAGAGCTTCAGCGATGCCTTGTGGGAGGAGGGATTGGCCTTCTTATGCTACATGAGCATCATCTGTGTGAGAGCCGCATTAGACAATGTGGTCAGCTTTTGCGTGGACGGTATGAGACATTCTGGTTAGCTGCATTTGGACGTGGTGGCATCCAGGGAGGGGTATGTATGACTATTGTAGACTCGTGGCAGCAGGCCATTGTGGACGGAGGTATACTATGCAAGTTCAGGGTTGCCTCTTGGGCTTCCCGAACATTTATGCGCCCAATGTGGCGAGTACATGTGCTGAGTTTTTGTAACAGACTTGGACACTCCAAGTCAAGAATCTACCGCGACAGCACCAAATAACCACTTCAAAACGGTTCACAGTTCACAATTGATTCACACTGGCCCGGCGGAGTTCCGTGCCTAGAGCTATTGGCGCCAAAGACTGGTGCCCCTTTCGGTATTTCTTTTTGTATTAATCCGAGTTCAAAGTACAAGAGTGCGGGCAGGCGCTCACACTCAGACTCTGCGTCCAGATGCTTTGAGTTGTGAGTGGCCTACCCACTTATTTAAAGAGTACAAGGGTTGCCAAAAGCATAGCCCCAAAAGCTGAAAATCAAAAGCTTCAAGTAAAAGCTTTGAAAATAAAGCAAAAGTTCTTCCTCTCTCTTTCTTTTAATAAATAAAGCAAAGAGGCTTTCTCTTTCTCTCTCTTGCTAAAGTAAAGCAAAGAGGGTTCTCTCTCTCTCTCTCTCTCTCTCTCTCTCTCTCTCTCTCTCTCTCTCTCTCTCTCTCTCTCTTTCTCAGCAATTTGCGTAGAAAAAGCAACGCCAAAAAGCTGCCCAGCTTTCCGTAAATCATGTTGATGTCCAGCAAATTAGGGTTAGGGTTAGGACAGAATTAGGGTTTTTGGTTTTAGGGTTAGGGTTTCAACAGAATTAGGGTTTTTGGTTTTAGGGTTAGGGTTTCTGGCAGGCACGTCATCACTTTGTGACATGCCCCTCTCTTGAAAGCATTGTAATCGCACTCAATTACGCCTGCAAAACAGACAGAGGCCATAAACCGTCTTACCAGACACTGACTGTTAGTACCTACGTACTAGGAACACACATCTAGCACATGTACCAATCGATAGTCACATCACAGGACATCACTAGACATCACAGGACATCATAGGACATCACATGACATTCAACATTCATTCGGATCTTAGACCATGATTTATCGGCAATGTAGGTAGCAATCGCATCTAGATCTAGTCGGGACCTCATAGATGCCCGATTGACTAACCCCTATTGCAACCATGTCTATTCGAGATCATTTAGACCGAAATGCTGCAGTTATTTCGTCTATCAGTTCCTGCACTTAAAAACAAGTCAAGCACAAATCAGTTTGATATTCAGGAATTCCATTTCATAAAGTCATCCAGCAGAATACTGTCAGCCAAAGAGACATCAGTGACTCTAGTATTCAGAAATCGAGGCATCTGTTGACAAAGGAGTGGAGTAACTCCCCTCTTGTGCAAACCCATTGCACCAGACCTTCGCCCAAGCTGAATTCTGGGTTCCATTTGGAATAGACTATGCTAAACCAAAAGCTTCAAGGTAAAGATTCACATTCTGAGGAATATCTGCTAGGTCTTTCTCCTCCATTTGCTTCGCATCCAATGCGAAGTAGGTCTTGAATTTAACCAGAAACCGTCAGTTCGCTTTACCTTCTTACTTTATTTATGTGCCAATGTCTGTTCTGGAACGAGTATCTGCTCGTTTTCGTCCATTTCGGGTTGTTCATCATCAGGCACATCGCCTTGGAAAGGCTTCAAGAGACTCACATGAAAAACATTGTGAATCCTCCAAGTATTGGCAGCTTTAGTCCAACGGAGATGTCATTCATCTTTTCGGAAAACTTGGAAAGGTCCACACTATGTCATGCTAAGCTTTCAAAGAAGCCGCTCCTTTCCCCTTTGTTTTCTTTCTCGGTCGTGCCTTCCCATAATGTAAGAGCACCCAATCCTTCTCCTTCAATTTCAAATCGCGACAATGGCGATTTGCGGCCTTTTTTTGTCTTTCCTGAAATTTCTGCAAAGCCTTCCGGACCAAGTCCCTCGTGAACTGGTCGGCTTCAAAGAAAAATCTTATCTTTCGCTAAGGAAGGGTAGAACCTTCGTAGCAAATTCAAAAATCTCAAATGGTATCTTCCCTATCAAAGAGTCAAACGTGTTTCTGTAAGCATATTCCACCAAAGGTAAAAAAACCTTTCCCAAGTAGTCTTCTGATCCAACCAAGAAGACTTCAACAAAGCCAGTACCACTGAATTAGCAATCTCTGATTGCCCGTTAGTCTGCGGGTGGAACGAGAACTGCAACCGCGTGCCTATGTTCTCCCAAATAGCCGTCCAAAACAAACTCATGAACCTGGGGTCCTGTCGGAGACAATCGTCTCAGGCATGCCACGTAATCTGAAGACCTGGGCAATAAACAATCGTGCCCACGCTGTGTTCTTGGGAGATGAAATCCATTGCAGTACTTTTCCAGGGTGGGTGGTATGGGTAAAAGGCTGTAACAATCCCTGTGCTTTATGCCTGTCAAACTTGACCTTCGGGCATACCAAGCAACTGTGCACATACTCGTCCACATCCTTCTTGAGCCTCGGCCAAAAAAAAAAAAGTATCTCTCTACCTCTTTCAAGGTGGTAGCAATGCATCGGCGACCCGTAAAAGGCGGACAATGGCATTCGGTTAGAGCCTTTTCCCTTCAACGGCTGTGTAACGCACAACATGGTTTTATTCATCAAGTAGCCATCCCGAATGGAATAATCCGCTGCTATCTCCCCTTTCTGTATTCAACTGAATACATGTGCAAAATCTGTTCTGTGGTGTGTACTGACCGACCATATCCTTGAAGCTCCTATGATGTATCGCGGAAATAGCCAGAACCAATGGCTTCCGAGACAAAGCATCTGCCACCACATTCTTCTGTCCCTGAACATGGACAATCTGAAAGTGAAACTGTCAAAAGATGTTCGCCCACATCATCTGCTTTTCCGACAGTTGCTTCTATGACAAGAAGTAGCGTAAACTCTGATGGTCTGTAAAGACAGTAAAATCCGCTCCGATTAGGTAGTGCCGCCACTGAATAAGAGCATGGATAATTGCCAAAAGCTCTTTCTCATAAATCTGTGCTGTCTTTTGGCCTTGAGAACAATCAGCTCTCGTAAGCAATGACATGGCCTTCTTGCATTAAGACCGCACCGAGACTACGACCACAGCATCACAATATACTTCAAATGACTTCTGCAAGTCCGGGAAAGTCAAAACTGGTCCCGTAGTCAATTTCTCTTTCAATATCTGAAAGGCAGTCACCTCTGTGGGTCCCCACGAGAAAGGGACTCCTTTCTGTGTCAAGATATGCAAAGGGGAAGCAACCTTTGCAAACTTTCGAATGAACCGCCTGTAGTACGAACACAGTCCCAAGAAGCTTCTAACTTCATGGACATTCTTCAAATTGGGCCAAGCATGGATAGTCTCTATCTTGGCCGGATCCATTTGCACTCCTGCTGCTGACACAATGTGTCCCAAAAAGTGTATCTCTGGTAGGAAAACTTCACTTTTCTTTGCATTAATCTCTAACTTGAGATCTCGTGATGCCTGAAAGACCTGAAGCAGAGGATCTCTATGTTTTGCCTCATTCTTGGAGAAAACAATGATATCGTCAAAGAAAGTGCCAGCAAATAGCTTGTACTCTCGAAAAAACCTGTCCATCATCCAGTTAAATGTCGCAGGAGCATTGGTTAAGCCAAAAGGCATCACCAAAAACTCAAATAACCCAAAAGTCGTCTGAAATGCTGTCTTGTAGACGTCTCCCGGCGCAATTCTGACTTGATGATATCCACTCTTCAAATCAATCCTGCTAAAGCACAAGGGTCCCTGTAATCTGTCGAGTATATCATCGATCCTAGGAATCGAAAATCTATTCTTGATGGTGATTTTGTTGAGAGCTCTATAATCGATGCACATTCTCCAAGATCCGTCTTTCTTCAAAGCCAACAACACTGGAGAGCAATACGGTGAAGTACTAGGTTGGACAAGACCCTTTTCCAAGAGGTCTTTCACTTGGTTTATAATCTCTTCATTTTGTGCTCGGCTCACACGGTAAGGTGGCCGGTTCGGTGATGTGCTTCCAGGTATCAGATCAATGGTATGATCTTCAGGACGAGCAAGTGGTAACTCGCCTGGCAGGCCCTTTGAGAAGCAATCAGGATTTGGCGTTCTTTATCAAGCTCATACATATTTGTCTTATCTTCATCACTCAACTCTTTCATAAAGATCGAGTAAACAAACAAACTGGATTTCATTAATTTTGAAATGGCCGAAGCCGATACAATAGGGACAGACTCGCCCTTCAGTTTAATGTCAAGTACAATGGTTGTGCCCTTCTCTGTAGTCAATGTCGCTTTCCTCGCCCGATAGTCGACCACGGCGTTGTTCTTGTGGTACCAGGGAACTCCCAAGAGAACATCACAACCTTCCAAAGGCATTATGTAAAAGTCCTCATGCCCCAAATACCCTTGACAATGCAACCGAAGTTTGCCAATGACAGGTGTAATGGCTACGTCCCTGCCGGGTGCCGCTAGAACTGCCTCCGCAAGTGGTCCCATTCGATCGGGAGTGATGTCGAGCTGTGCCGCCAATTCCGGTGAAATGAAGTTGGCCTTAGCTCCTCCATCAAAGAAGATCAGGGCCTCTTGGTCTTTCACTTTGCCCCAAGCTCGGCAAAGTTCTGTACTCTCGTTCATCGTGCTAGGATCGGTACCCACGCAATCTAGAACCAATCCTGTTTTCATCTTGGCTTTTCTTCCACGTCCCTCAGCTGCTCTCGAACTCTCAGGCCTTTCGTCGTCTTGTTCTTTCTGTGCCTTTTTAGGGCACTTCGCAGAGATATGTCCAAGTTCCCCGCATCCAAAGCACTTCCCCTCCCTGATGAAGCAAGCTCTCTCCTGAGGAGTAAGCTTGGGTCGTGTATCTTTCTTTTCTGAGTTGCTCTTTCTCTTTCTACTTTCATTTGTAGAAGTTTGTTCAGCTCTTTGTGTCATGACCTCATCAGTGGGGTAGGTCAGACTGCCAGAGTGAATGGCAAGACCCCGTTTCGCATGACTCATCAACTCCTGAATAGAAGCTGACTTCTGTTCCAAGTAGTGATCTCGGATCTTTGTAGGTAGACCCGAGGTAAACCGCTCAATCTGTTCTTTGAACGAGATCTTCTTGAATAAAGAGGCGGGTAGAAAAGAGCTCCAAAATCTCTCGCAATAAGCGTCCATTGTATCTGTCTTGGTCATCTGAAGATGGTTCCAAGTAGCTCGTATATCGCGTTCATACTCTTGAGTTAGCCAAGAAGAAATAAAAGCTTCTTAAATGTCAGCCATTTAACTGGCGCAGTCTTGTTTAAAAGAAGCGTGGACCACCAAGTTCGAGCATTCCCCTTAAAGTAAGAGGCAGCTCTCCGAATCTTAGAGTGCTCTGAGTAGCGTCCTCCCGCGAAAGCGATGTCAAACTGAGGTACAAAAGATAAAGCCTTCGAAGCTTCTCCATATCCCGAAAACGTGTCAAATTTAATTGACTGTCCACCTTCCTTAAACTCTCGGACCTTCTTGCTTTTATCTTCCAAAAAGTCATATTGGTTGGCTTTATAAAAAATTCTTCTTCTTTGCATAAAAGTTATTGTCGTCAGAGTCTGAACTGTCTGTAGACGAGTCCTCTGTAGAAACTGTCACTCACTGGGCGAGATTTAGACTTCTTTGCCTTTTTCTTGCACTTTCTGAAGCGTTGTTTCTTGCTTCGCTTTTTGCCTTTGCGGTCTTCTTTGCTCGAGTTAGGTGAGCTAGAAGAACTGTCAGAAGAAGAAGAAGAAGAAGAAGAACTGGGTACTTCTTCAAATCGAACACGCTTCTTCTGTTTCTTTGCCTTTTCAAATGTCGACTGACGACCCAAATAACCCGGGAAGTCAGTGCCTTTCTTCTGCTTTTTGCTGTGCTTTTTAGCTTTATTTTACGCATCAAAAAGCTGAGCAATCTGCGTATCAACCACCTCTTCTAATTCCTTCTGAATATTTCTTGTGAGCAAAAGGTTTCTTGAGAGTGGGTTTTGGGGGTGGTGTTGTGGTTTTCTGGCGCGCATGCACTTCCTGAAAAGAAGTCTCGCTCATATATTTTGCAAATTTTGGGTCCTTCGCAAAATTGAGCATCATCTTTGTTGCATCGCCGATCAATTGACGACGCTCCATCTCTTGACGCTCCGCCTGAGTAGGCCGAGGCGGCGGGCCATACTCGTTGCCGGAATCTTCGTTGTGATCCCTTGCCGCATCTCCGGATGCAGAGGGAGTTGACTGATCCTTGTGTGAAGCCATAGGTGCCGCGGAATTTTTTTTTTGGGACCGGATTTCCCGTAGAAGAGAAATGGGCCGTGCTCTGATTCCACTGTAACAGACTTGGACACTCCAAGTCAAGCATCTACCGCGACAACACCAAATAACCACTTCAAAACAATTCACAGTTCACAATTTATTCACACTGGCCCGGCGGAGTTCCGTGCCTAGAGATATTGGCCCCAAAGACTGGCGCCCCTTTCGGTATTTCTTTTTGTATTAATCTGAGTTCAAAGTAAACGAGTGCGGGCAGGCGCTCACACTCAGACTCAGGAGTCTGTGCCAGATGTTCCGAGTTGTGAGTGGCCTACCCACTTATTTAAAGAGTACAAGGGTTGCCAAAAGCAGAGCCCCAAAAGCTGAAAATCAAAAGCTTCAAGTAAAAGCTTTGAAAATAAAGCAAAAGTTCTTCCTCTCTCTTTCTTTTAATAAATAAAGCAAAGAGGCTTTCTCTTTCTCTCTCTTGCTAAAATAAAGCAAAGAGCGTTCTCTCTTTCTTTCTCAGCAATTTGCGTAGAAAAAGCAATGCCAAAAAGCTGCCCAGCTTTCCGTAAATCACGTTGATGTCCAACAAATCAAGGTTAGGGTTAGGACAGAATTAGGATTTCTGATTTTAGGGTTAGGGTTTTAGCAGATTTAGTGTTTCTGGGAGCCACGTCATCACTTTGTGACAGTTTTGGTCTCACATTGTAGAGGCTCTGCCTCATGCAGAGCAACGGTGTATTGGGGGTGACTTCAACATGTTGGAGGACCCCTCTGATAGGATTGGAGGTAGCCATACTACTGTGCATGCAGTTGAGTTGGTAGCTTGGGAGAGGCTATGTATGACTTTGCGGGTTTCAGATGTGTGGCAGCACTCTGGCTTTGTGAGACCCCCAGATAGCCTGGCCTTCTCTCGTTCGGACCGCAGAGTGGGAGGAATGAATCGATCTCGGATAGATCGCTTCTACACTAGTGACCACTTTTGTGACTTGGGTGGGACAGTTTGTATTCTGGCCGGGACATCTTTTTCGTACCATGCACTAGTGATCCTCATAGTGACAGATAGATAGAGGAGGGGGAGCACGATGTTGCGTATCCCTGAGAGGGTCTTGCTGGACTCTGAGCTCAGAGAGAGAGAGAGTGGTGGCTCTTTGGACAGAGGGCTTGGACACGCAAGACTCTCCTGCTGACAGAGTGGCCTCTGGACTTGCTCAACTTAGTCGGCTCTTTCTTCAGGAGTCTACGGCCCGCCTGGCTGCGGCGAGAGAGGAGCAGCAGCATCTTCGACGGGGCGTTGCTTCCTTGTAGAGGATACAGAAGCAGCACGCAGACAGTCCTTGGTTGGAGGAGCAGTTGCAGCAGGCTCGCCAGGAGCCTGCTGCTAGCATGGAGGAGAGGCGTCATGAGTTTGCTTTCCATTGACATGCATCTCAATGGACCCAAGTGGGTGATAGAGTGACATGGGCGTTTTTTGAGACAGTGGGACCCCGACATTCAGCTAGTTGAGGAGGCTCGATGGGTCAGTTGCTTCAGAGCCAGAGGACATGTGTGCAGTTGCTATTGACTTTTACCGTGGCCTGTTGTCAGCAGAGCCTCAGTTAGAGTGTCAGGATGCTTGCAGAGAGCAGGTTTGCGTAGAGATGCCTTATCTTGTGACTGAGGAGATGCTCCAGAGGCTTGAGCTGCCACTTCAGCTCGAGGAGCTCCACACGGCCCTCAGAGCACTTCCCCGTGATAGTTGTCCTGGTGAGGGGTTTGACTCCCAATTCTTTCTTAGAGTATTAGGACTTGCTTGGCTCAGATCTCTGCAACGCTTTTCGGTACATCCTTCACAAAGAAGAGATGTCTAAAGGTATGAGTGAGGGCTTGATCTACCTCATTCCCAAGGAGGGTGGCTCCTTGGATGAGATTAAGTAGTGGCGGCCCATCACCATCCTCAACTCAGCCTACAAAATTTTTGCCAAGACTCTGAGTTTGAGAATTCAGCCACTTCTAGAGAGCATTATTGTCACGTGACACATCCAAGCCTATGTGTCCGTGGCATAGTTACCCGGAACGGGAACAGGGAACGAGAACGGGAGGGTTCGGAACGGGACGGGAACGAGGAGGAGGGGGGATCGGAACGGGAACAGGGCCGGAACGGTCAACTAAAGTAAGGCTTGAATTACCTCCATTCAACTTAGTCCCAAATAAACTCCTAAACAACCCCAAAAATCCCCCCCAAATCTGTTCTTTAACCTGCCCTCAAACTGCATCAAATATGCTCCCCATACAGTCCCAAATCTGCCCCCAAAAGCCCACTTTTTTGCCCCCAAATGTCTACTTTTGCCACTCTCGCCATCAAGAGTGGAGCCCTTGGAGGAGAGTTTGACAACTTTCCGATGTCGTATTCTCTTCTCTCTCTATCTCTCATTCTCGATACCCTTCATTCACAGTGTCATTCACTTTGTTTGTGTCCATTGCACTCTCTCACGGAAGGCTCTCCCTTCCGTAAGTAAAAGGAACCCTTGAGCACAGTTCGGAGCACTCATCTTGAGCAAAGTTCAACATTCATTCTGCTGCACCTTACGTTGGTATTAGAGCTTTGACAATGTTCTGTATCACTCAAGGAAAGAACAACATAATTTTTTGTGCTTGTTGCACGTAACCCAAGTTCACTTGGGCGTGTCGATTTCTAATTGTGTTTTTGAAGAGTGACAGCAATCCCAGGAAAGAAGGGCTTGTCCAACCTCCCCTTGTGCCTCTTTTCACTCATTGCGAGCGGACCGTGCACTTAGCAGCCGGCCAATCGACGTGAGCAACCTTGGTGTGAGCGCAAGGTCGCCAAGGGGTGCGCCCGCGGAAAAGAGCAGAACTCGATACTTCTCTAACACAGATTGCAAGCTAAAGAAGAACCTCAAGAACCTCAAGACCCGCAAGAACCTCAAGAACTCAAGAACCCAAGAACCAAGACCCCTAAGAACCCAAGTTCCTTGTGAACTTAAGAACCCAAGACCACAAGACCCCAAGACTTCAGTGGATGGTCATCACTCGAAGCGGAATGGATACTTCGCTTGGAAATGATGAGCATGAGAGAGGCGAAGAAGAATTTTCCCCACCAAGAGGTTTTTCCGACCCTTTCTCTTTCCCATCTACGCAAAGGATTGCACTAACTCCTATGGAGGCTTTCGACATGATGATGATGGACATGAAGTTAGAACGCGAAGCAAGAAGAGCAGAAAGAATGGCAGAATTTGATCGTGAATGCGCAGAAAGAAAAGCAGAAATGGATCGCAAGAACAAAGCAAGAAAAGCCATGAACGACCGATACATGAAAGAGAACTCTTTTCTCAAGTGCAGGCACAGATGCAAGAGATTCGGGAAAAGGAGACTCTCTCAGTCTCTTCTTCTCCAAAGCATGACACACAGGATTTGCATGATGATAAGCATGAAGAATTGCATGACATGACAAGCATGATGATTTGGATGACAATGACAAGCATGATGATTTACGTGATCAAGATCTGATTTCTCACAAGCATGATGATTTGCATGAAGATGATGTGATTGTTCACAAGGATGATGTGTTAGTTGGTAGTTTTTCTATTGAAGCTAACCTCATTGCAGATTCGATCAATCACGAAGAACTGATCTTGGCTCTCGAGTTGATGTCCACAGAACCCCCACAGGAAGATTCGATCAAACACGAAGAACTGATCTTGGCTCTCGAGCCTAGGTCCAAAGAACCCCCACAGGAAGTACTATGTGTTCGCATGATTAGTCAGCACGCATTGTTCGAGTGTTTCATTCGTGATCATTTCCTGTATTTTAATCAGCGTCTTTATGGGATCCCTTTTCCTAGGCATGACATATTGCACGTTGAGCACGTTTCACTCAAGAATGAGCACGGATGTATGCGGATTGTTCATGAAAAGCTGAAAAGTATGCATTCAAGGAAGTCACATTCTATGTCTCTTCCTTGGCACGACACAGTCGTAGAAAGAGCACAAGCAAGTATGAGCACCAAGCATGGGCATTTCCATTGTGTTTTGCCACAGTTGATTGATTTAGATCAGCACGACAAGATTCGATCTCATTGTTTGCGTCTGTGTGGTGAACGGTTTGGCACTCCGTCTCTTTGTTCATCTATATTGCATGCACAGTCTTTGAGGAAGACAAGATTTTTTCCAATCACTTTACATGGGATAGGTATGTTCATGTTTTTGTGTTGGAAGTGGTTTTAGGAATTTTCAGCCATGGAGATTCTTGAAGAAGAAAGAAGCATGACTCTAGAAGAAGTTGAAGCATCGAAGGAGCCATAAAAGACTTTGTGTCGCTTTTGGCGCGGCCCAAAGAAGCAAGCGTTGCAGACCTTTATGAAGTTCAAGTACCGCATGACCCACGTATCGGAGTGGGCCGACGAAGAGTCCTTTCCAGGATTCCGGATGTTGTTGGTGATCTCCCTCGACGCCATACGGTTCGGTACCAGTACCTCACTTTGAAAAGGAGCCCTATGTGTCCGTGGATAAGCTACAGCATGACCAGGGTTCAGTTCAATCTAGTTAGTCTAGAAAAGGAAGTGATCTCGCACTTTTGTGAGTTTGTTCGCAGACCGTGCATGTCCAGACACTTAGATTAGATGCATATCCTCCGGTTGCACACAACATGATCATCAGATTACAGTCAGAACCCATCAGATTCCATCAGGAGCATTTTTACAGTGCATAGGCCTATTTTCCCTATTTTTGACATTTTCACTTATTATTTTTAAGTGACTTTTGTTGGAAAGTAGGTATGGCAAATTTACTAAGTTTGTATAAGTAGAAACCTAGCGCTAGCACTTTCTGGTAGAAGAGGGAGCAGGAGCAGTCGCTCAACATGCAACTTCTCAGCAGAACCCCCAGATGCCCTAGCGTTTTTGCATCCCAGCAGAAGGCTAGCGTTTTTGGGCCAGATCAGCCAACGTTTTTGTTTTGACAACAACCTGGCGACAACAAGAAGCAGTAGACTTTCTAGTGTTAGCAGATTTCCATTGCAAGGACAAAGATCAACCCTAGCATTTTTGCATCTGCAAGGCACTTCAGCGTTTTTGCAGATCTTCGCAATGGAATCTCCACAAGCATCAGCATTTTCAGTTTTCAGCATTTAGTACCCGCAGTAGAAACCCCGAACCTCGGAGATCTCACCTTTCCGTAGCAAATTCTCGCCGCACGGTCAGATCGAGCAAAGTTCGCAGTGTCAGCCCGGAAAACGCAGATTTCAGCATCTGCGTTTTCAGCGCGTCGTAGTCGCATCGTCGCCATCGACATAGAGTCAGAATTCAGCAGATAAAGATTTGCATCATCTCGTCGTCGTGTTCATTGTCATCGACATCGTCGGCAAGTCCAAGCATTGTAGAGATTTGTGCAATCAATAGTAGATCACTCTCGCCATCAAGAGTGGGGGCCCTTGAAGGAGGGTTTGACAACTTCTCGGTGTCGTATTCTCTTCTCTCACTATCTCTCATTCTCAGTACCTTCATTCACAATGTCATTCACTTTGTTTGTGTCCATTGCACTCTCTCACGGAAGGCTCTCCCTTCCGTAAGTAAAAGGAACCCTTGAGCACAATTCGGAGCACTCATTTTGAGCAAAGTTCAACATTCACTTCCGCTGCACCTAACAATTATACATGGGACCCAGAGATGTTTTGTCAAGGAGCGCAGTATCCTTGACAAGATCTTTACTTTTTGGGAGGCATCTACCCTTGTGCGCCTCGGTGGTGAGGTTCTGGTGATACTTCTTCTCGATTTTGGGAAGGCCTACAATAGGTTGACTGGGACTTTTTGGAGGTCACTCTACGCAGGATGGGCTTCTTGGATGCCTAGATCAGAGGTGTGTGAGCTATTTACAGACGTGCACACAGTCAGGTGCTGTTGGCAGGAGGTAGAGGAGAGCGTTTCATGCTCACGTTTGGTCAAATAGGGCTGTCCTATTGCCTCGTTCCTCTTTCTTTTCAATGCTGAGGCGATGAGCAAATTTTTGGTTTCACAGCAGGTTGGTTTACGTGGCTTAGCGCTCCTTATTCGGGGCGATGAGCTACTAGATGTTGAGTTTGCAGACGACTCAGCTTGTACTTGGAGGGCCAGGAGGCCAACCTACGTAGGTGTGAGCAAGCTCTTGAGACTTTTTGTTGTGCATCAGGCGCACTGAGAACTGGAGGAAGAAAGTGGCTTTCTTGGTTGACAGTGCTACTATGCCTGATTGGCTGCCAGGTGAGGGTTTCAGATGGATTCCCCAGGGTACTGCAGTTCGACACTTGGGTTGTGAGATTGGCTTGGACTTGTCTCCTAAGCAGCAAATTGCCCCCCTCCTCTTGTCCATCACGAGGAAGCTGTCACATTGGAGCTCGACACGGCTTTCTTTGGCAAGCAGAGTTGTAGTGGCCAACCAGGTGTTGTTGGCTACTATGTGGTACATTACATCTTGTTGGATCTTTTCGAGTTCCTGCATCGACCAGGTAGAGAGGCTGATCAAGAATTTCCTGTGGTCAAGGCGCGACACTCAAATAGCTCGGGCCAAAGTGGCCTGGCATCACTCTACCTTGTTCTCAGGGATCATAGACCCAACGTTGCAGAGCAAAGACCTTCCAGAGGACTGCTTCCAGGGGATTGCTTCCAGGGGAGGAGTCCTAGAAAGAGTTTTGCTGCAGCGGCTTAGAGCTAGAGTGTCTCAGGCTAGAGGCCCCTTGGAGACCTTCGATCAGATGGATTTTCACAGAGATGCGCAGACCGTTTTGCTATGAGTGCTTCGCTCCTGGGAGCAGCTGCGGAGAGGCTTGGAGCAGCACCAGCCTACTTGCACGTAGGAGCGCTTGAGACAGCCCCTTGTTTGGAACCCCATGGTCAACACTCAAAGAGGCCACCTGATTGGTAGTAGGCCTCATGTTTCTTGGGGTCCCATGGCAGAGTTTCACAAACTAGTGACGTGTCAAAGCCTTGAAGAATGGAGCCAACTTATAGATGCCGACTGAGGGGCCTAAACCCTAAGAAGAACAAGTAACAGAAGAAGAAGTATTACCAACTTATGGGGACCCCATCCAATGGGGCCCCAAGTGACATAAAGGATTAAAATAAAGCAGGACCCGCAGTTGATGATGTGGCAGTTTTCGAAAACCACACTGACAGTGATGACATGGCAGGCTGTGCGGATTTCCGCGTTTTGCGCTGACTGTTGACATGGCAGCTGTACCGATTTCCGTAAATTACACTGGCAGCTTTTTGGCATTGCTTTTGGACCAGAAGCTTTTGAGTTTGAAGGCTTTTCATGTAAATTGCTTTTTATAGGCCAAGGGCCTTAAAATATGTGCTAAGGGCTCATTCTCTGGCATGCTTCCAGGAGAAGGTGCAGAGTCTGGAGTACCGGCTTGTACTGTGTTGATGCAATATAAAGAAACACCGAAAGGGGCGCCAAGGTTTGGGGCCAATACTCTCTGGGGTGGAATTCTGCCACTCTCTCTCTCTCTCTCTCTCTCTCTCTCAATTTAGTTGTTATTGAAGTGCTAAAAGTTTGTTCAGTCTGGTCTTTTCTATTGGCTCATGGTGCCCGTCTTGTGACATTGGTATCAGAGCATCATGCGTCTGCTTTTCTGAAAGCATACCGGTCTCACCAAAGAGCAGACAGAGCAGGATCTCACTTCCAAAGTTCATTGGAATTTTTAGCTTTGTGCTCCGACCCCGCACTTATTAGCCACTCCCACCCTTACTTCATCGCGCATCGGGCACGGTCCCGTCTTCACCGCTCATGTCTTACAGGGCATAAGCCATAAAGATCACTTGCAAGAGAAGGATTCAAGATTTGTTTCGAGTCACTGTTTTTCTCAAAAGCAGCGCCATGCAGATGTTGATATCTATAGCTACCAAGCAACACACTCCAAGGACTTGCAGGGCATAAGCCATAAAGATCACTTGCAAGAGAAGGATTCAAGATTTGTTTCGAGTCACTGTTTTTCTCAAAAGCAGCGCCATGCAGATGTTGATATCTATAGCTACCAAGCAGCACACTCCAAGGACTTGGCAAGCTTTCAAGAAAATTTTTGCCCAAAGTTGTATGGTTTCTGACATCTTCCTTCGGAGTGTAACTTCTGGCAGAGTGGGGTATCTTGAAATGCTTGCCATGGAAACCCTAGCAGATTATAACTTGAAAATTCTCGACATCTCTCAGTAGATGTCTCTTCACGAGCAGATGACCTTGGAGGTCCAGTGCGATTGCTATCTTGGAACTACCATCGCCGCGCTGTTTGTCCAAGAGCTGATGGACCATGCTGCTCGGCTACGACCTTATGGAATGAACCTAACCCTAATTTTTTTGGTACAGGTTTCAAGATGGAAATTCAGTCGACTTTTCGAGCTCGACTGATTTCGGGATTGCTTTTTAAGTTTGAAATCTGTTTGAGAACTTGTTTGGTGATCCTGTTTGGAATTTGTTTGAAATGGATGGTATCTGTTTTGAACCTGTCTTCGTGCCGATATAAATTGTTTGACTCTGGTTTTAATACTAGTTTCAATGATTGGTGATTTTACTTTGGGTGGAGTAGTGAGAAATTATGTTTGAGAATGCTTGTTCATACTCATGGCCCGGACCCTTGTGGTTATTTGCGGGGGGAGTATTGAATGATTGAAAAGTGTTGTTTTTACTCATGGCTTGGACCCTTTGGTTATTTACGGGGAGAGTATTATTGTTGTGACTCTTGACCTGGACCTGGATGGTTATGCGAGAGAGTATTAAGAAGTCTGAGTGGTGGCTACTCTCAGCACCTCCAAATGACACAGGCTGCGGTATGGGGGGGTGTTTGGTTGTAAAAGGCCTCTATATCTCATGGCCCGGACCTTTTTAGGTTATTTGCGGGAGGAGCGATGAGGGAGTAGTTGAACAGCCATGGTCGGGACTTGGATGGTTATTTGTGGGGGGAGTGTTCATCGGCGGCTTTATGTTTCTATGTCTTGTAACATGCATATGTGAGCATTTGTGTTGCATTGTGATGTGCCAACCACTTAATATTTCTAATTGGATGAGATTGCTTGGGTGTGTAATTTTAGTGCATCAAGACACTCGTGGAAGATCAGTGTGGTTTGGGTGTGATGGCTAATTTTACTACGCCGGAATATCAAGAGTTCCGATCTGGACGAGAGGGGAAGCCAACTCCTTGATCAAAAGAGCCGAAAGGAGAAGCTAACTCTTTAACAAAAAGAGCAAACTGATTGTCCCTCGGAAATTTTTGAGCTAACTTGAGTTGTTTTGCAGATGCTGTAATCATGGACGATTACTCTCTTTCAAGAAGGGGAAATGTCACAAACTACCAACGTGTCAAAGCCCTGAAGAATGGAACCAACTTACAGATGCCAGTCGAGGGGCAAGTAACAGAAGAAGAAGTCCTACCAACTTATAGGGACCCCGTGCGATGGGCCCCCAAGTGACATAAAGGATTAAAATAAAGCAGGTGCTGCAGCTGATGATGTGGTAGTTTCGGAAATCACGCTGACAGTGATAACGTGGTAGGCTGTACGGATTTCCGCGTTTTGTGTTGATTGCTTACGTGGTAGCTGTACGGATTTTCGTAAATTATACTGACAACTTTTTGGCATTGCTTTTGGACCATAAGCTTTTGAGTTTGAAGGCTTTTCATGTAAACTGCATTTCATAGGCCAAGGGCCTTTAAATATGTGCTAAGGGCTCATTCTTTGGCATGCTTCTTGGAGAAGGTGCAGAGTCTGGAGTACCGACTTGTACGGTGTTGATGCAATATAAAGAAATACCGAAAGGGGCGCTAGGTTTGGGGCCAATACTCTCTGGGGTGGAATTCCAACACTTTATGTCGCGTGTCGTCTCTCTCTCTCTCTCTCTCTCTCTCTCTCTCTCTCTCTCTCTCTCTCTCTCTCAAGGTTGCATCCGTACGTACGTATTGATCCGTACAGTACGGTACATCCGTACGGTACGGTTCCGTACGTACGGATAGAAAGTGTACGCGGATTTTTTTTTTCCCCCTTTCACAATTTTTGTTTTTTGTTTTTCTAGGGGCATCTTGCCATTGGGCAATGGACTAAAGTTTATTGTATCATATAGTGTATTCTCATTTTTCTGTCTTTTTGATGGTAGAGTTAAGTACGGATAACATTTGAAGCAGATAAATCTTTTTGTGGATAACATTTGAAGCAAAAAGACGGATAACATTTTTCTGTCTTTCTCTAAGAGTTAAGTACGGATAACATTTGAAGCAGTATCTAATGGACATTGAAGCTGTATCTAATGGATGTTTGAAGTAGTATCTATGTCTAGACTCTATGTAGTTCCTAGTATGTATAGGCTGAAAAAGGCTAAAGTCACTATTCTTTTTGTTGTTACAAATGTTACGTACTAGTCACGTACCTTAAAGGTCGAAGTACGTACCTTACGTACTGATTACGTACCGTACACTGCGTACCTTTCCACCTTGCTCTCTCTCTCTCTCTCTCTCTCTCTCTCTCTCTCTCTCTCTCTCTCTCTCTCTCTCTCTCAATTCAGTTGTTATTGAAGTGCTAAAAGTCTGTTCAGTCCATTCTTTTCTATTGGCACGTGGTGCCCGTCTTGTGACAGTGGTATCAGAGCATCAGGCGTGTGCTTTTTTGAAAGCATACCGATCCACCACCAAAGAGCAGATAGAGCAAGATCGCACTTCCATAGTTCATTGGAAATTTTAGCTTGGTGCTTCGACCCTGCACTTATTAGCCACTTACTTCATCGGGCATCGGGGCGGTCCCGTCTTCACCGCTCATGTCTTACAGGGCATAAGCCATAAAGATCACTTGCAAGAGAAGGATCCAATATTTGTTTCGAGTCACTGTTTTTCTCAAAAGCAATGCCATGCAGATGTTGATGTCTATAGCTACCAAGCGGCATACTCCAAGGACTTGGCAAGCTTTCAAGAAAATTTTTGCCCGAAGTTATATGGTTTCTGACATCTTCCTTCGGAGTGCAACTTCTGGCAGAGTGGGGTATCTTGAAATGCTTGCCATGGAAACCCTAGCAGATTATAACATGAAATTTCTCGACATCTCTCAGTAGATGTCTCTTCACGAGCAGATGACCTTGGAGGTCCAGTCGCCGCGCTGTTTGTCCAAGAGGTGATGGACCATGCTGTGGTCATCATCACCTTATGGAATGAACCTAACCCTAATTTTTTGGGGTGTAGGTTTCAACATAAGGATCCGAAGCCAAACCTGCTGTGCCATAGGGCAGTCCCAAAGACAGTGACGTAGGATGTCTAAAGGATGGTCACATGCTGCACATGCTGCCGAGAGACTACTGTGTACAAGCCAACTCCCACTGCTGTAGCTCTATGTTCAACCAGCCACTGGAACAACATGACTCGCTGCGGCTGTCTGGCGTCCCACAACCTTGCCCAAAAAGCGGACAAGAACTCAGCTATGAGACCCTCCTCCGGCCAATGAGGTGCTGCAGCAGGACGAGTCACTCTCCGTGTTGCTAGTATGTGGCGTCCCAGTCGAACAGTGTACTGAAAGAAGGGGACACCTTGATGGTCGGCTGAGGAGGAAGGGTCCCTCCAAAACCACTCTCCAAGATCCCACTCAATTCCAAGCCCACTTTAAATCATTCAATACTCCCCCCGCAAATAACCACAAGGGTCCGGGCCATGAGTATGAACAAGCATTCTCAAACATCATTTCTCTCTACTCCACCCGGAGTAAAATCACCACTCATTCAAAGGAGTATTAAAACCAGTGTCAAACAATTCAAATGGCATTAAGACAGGTTCAAAGCAGATATCATCCATTTCAAACAAATTCCAAACAGGATCACCAAACAAGCTCTCAAAGAGATTTCAAACTTAAGAAGCAATCTCGACATCAATCGAGCACAAACTACATGGCAGTACACTTGGGGGGCAGCTGCTTGGTCCACTCTCACGGGCTCGGCATTACAGTTTGAGCTATCCTCTGCCAGCAGGATGATAGTGATACAGGGGGGTTGTCCCACACTCCAGCCTGCTACAGAGCTTACCTCACACGAGTGGTGCAGTGAGAGAGAGGTGTGTTCACTGTTGGGAGCTCGTCTGTGGCCTAACACTTTGGTTCAGCTGGCGGGCCGGTTGCTTCTGCATCTTCGAAGCTCGCCTTGTGCCACCAGCACTACTGTCCACCTGTGTGGCTTTTCCCTCCTCCCATCTCCTGATTTAGCCTCATTGTACATATGCTGTTTTTTCATTGGGAGAGTCTCCCCTTATGATTGTTGTAGCCCTCTCTAGTAGAGCAGTTTCATTAACTCATAGAAGGATCTTTTTCTCGGAAAAAAAAAAAACTGTGCCTGGAATAGGCTCACAAAATTGCCAGAACTAAACCTTTTAGACTCTGTAGCCTGCCTCTTCCAAAGTTTCCTTGCTTGTATCTGCGACAGATTCATTGACTCAGTGAGACATTGTAAGGAGCAGGGTACCACGACATAAGAGGGCAAGCAGAGAGGTAGATGGCAGGTTTATTTCAACCTTCTACAGGCTGGCCTCCCACAGGGGATACGAATTGCGATATACGCTGGCCAACAAAGTTATATGGTTATGTTGATTGAGATGCCTGAAGATAAAAGGGATACCAATTCGCAGGCGCTGCATCAGCGGCAGATTCAGGTGCAAGAGATCCCACCTGGCCTAATTGATTTTTCACTATGTAGGTGTTTGACACTGTACTGCAGAACCCATGCAGCAGTATCAAACAACTGTTGCTTGCTGTATGTAAGGACTTGATTTGTAGTTGTGAGTTTGCGACGTCCGTTGTAACTTGCGGCAAATGAAGCGCTGGAATTTTCACTGAGAAACTTGGCAAGGGTGACCTAAAGGCCGCCAGGTCGTACCCTTCTTACTCTACATGATATTGATTGGACAAGAAAGAATGATTTCTTAAAGCCTCAGAGTCTGCTATACATGATCAACTTGATGGTATACTCTTAAATTGCTGCTGGAAAGTTTTATCAGCTTGTGGCGATGTACTTATCCGCATTGGTGTGGTTTTTCTGAGGCAGCCTTGTACATTTCCTCATTTGGCTTTCAGGTTACTGTTGTTCATTATTTGGCTTTGAATTGATTTCAAGAGATTGCTGGAATCTGCTTATGCTTTCTGCTACAGGAAAGAGCAAATAAGAGCGGGTTAGCATTCAATGGAAATGGGGCTGGAGAACGACGAGATGCGTGCCACAAATGATGGTAATGCCTAAGGAGTCCGTTGGTAAATTGTGAGGACAGTTCATATTTCTTTCTAGTGATTAAGCGAGTTAGCGATATTAAATCTCTAGCTAAGCTTCTTTTCATGTGAAGCCTACTGGCTCCCAATTTGTCGACGATCACGAGCCCTGATAAGGGGTGTGTTTAGAGACTGCTTGCCTGAAGTACAACATTAACTGCTTGTTTTTGGAAAGATGTATACCCGTGTTAAAAAATCTTCATGCTCTATTTCGTTCTGCGAGCCTGGATTTTTGGTGTTAATCACTGGTGAGTCTACATACGATTAGCTTGTTGGTTTTGATGCTATATGACCGCAAGGATCTGTCTTGTTTTCTTTGGGATATTAGACGATGTAGGCCAAGCATGTGCAAGCCAATGTGTTGCCTTTCAAAGGCTTCAAACTTGAGATAAATGTAACCATATGTTCATTCATACATACAGACAAACATATACATTCTCACATACATACATCCATCATTCCATAAAAGCTCACATATAGGTTTGTGGTTTCAAACTGCACGGTGGAGGAGGTGTAGTTTTCACATGATGGGTAGTTGCGTGATATCCCTTGAGTTAGCCAAATGCTCTTCCGAAGGATCCTAGGACACTCCTTGTCTAGCAAGTACCACATTGGTGATTTCTTCAAACTCACTTGTACTGATTGAGGGAGTCCATGTGAGGTCGGTATGGCAGGGTGTCGTGCTCATTACCAATAGGGCTAGCGGCTTGTCTCTTGTGTTTCTTTCTGTTGATTCTAGGAGGTTTAGCATCCCTTTTTGAAGGAACTCGGGACTAATGGTGCTTTTTACTTTGTGCGAATCTCTCTTCCAATGACTAAACATATCGAAGAGGCTGGAACGTGGCAAAATGAGCTCTTAGAAGTGGAGTCCTAGATCCAGTTGGAGCCTAGCTTCATTAAACCTATCTCTTGAGCTCTGCCTAAAGCAAGGAAAGTTGCTAGATTAATGAAGAGGCCTTGATCACAATTCGACAGTAGAGATATGTTTGTGCTCAAGGGAGAAGGACAAGTGCTTATATCTGTAGTCTGCTAGGTTCTACATTGCCACGAATGATGAGACTCCACTTTGGGTGGAGCTTTGCGTGCAAGGGCTTAACTTGCAATCAGCTCATGGATTGGCACTAACAAATAACCAAGCCCACGGACTTGAAGTTAACCTGATGAAGTGTACCTTTCTGGTGCTATGCTGTAGATATGATAAACAGTGTGTTCAAGAGTGTAATGACTGGTATATATTTGTATGTCTATGCCAAGTATCTTCCTATGATATGTCTCTGTATTGTTGTTCTGCCAAAGTGTGAGTATGTTGCAGAGCAAGTACACGAGCTACTGAGTGATTGAGAGGAAGGACTTGAAATGAAGTAACTTAATGGAAAGCTCAATGTAATGATCGGAACAATGAAGGCATGCTCCCATTGGCAAGTTTCCAAGCAAGGATGACACGGACACTAAGCACAACATTGAAGAGATTGTACCCAATAGTGGAAGAAAGGCTTTGTTGATCCTATGTTAAGGAAGAAGGAGAAACTCATTGCTGATGCCAAGCTTTATGTCATTACAAAATGGATGCACGCCAAAGACATACCTGATAAAATATCAACAGCTGTCCACATTCAACAACAATTGGGAAGTGGGCACAAACACAATGGAGAGTATGTGGCACTACCTATCGCCCCGACATAATTTTGACCTGCTAGAGACCATCAGGAAAGCGTAAGCTAGATGACACGGAGAATGGTATCTCGAATACCTTAGATGGACATGCATGTATTATGCTTCACTCCAAATTGGGAGGAGAACGTGTTGTAACATGAATTCAATCACCAATACTCTAGATTATGGGAATTTGTTGTAATAACCAATAGACTAAGAAACATGGGCAGGTGGGTTTGGTTTCTACAGAAGCAAAACATATTTGCTTGCATCTCGATCCACTCGGTTCATGACGGTATGGAGACAAAATCAAGCTTATGGTCCTTGGCATTAAATATCAAGCCGATACATATGAAAATAAACAACTAGAGTGTCTTACCAACAATCACACAATAATTTAGGCAGTGATCTTGCATAGATATGGGAGCTTGGGTGAGGGGAAGGATATAGAGGTTGCATGTAGGAGATGCTCAATGGCCTATCATTGTGAGTATGTACAAGAAGGGATAACAATAGGAGTGCAATGCAAGTATCAGTATGAGGAATGCAAAATGAACTATTAGAGAGGAGTATAATGTCATGGGATGTGACAATGGTCTTGGTTGAAAAGAGTTGAGATCTCGTCCATGTGTGAAGAAAGGAGCATGGACGACTCTCCTACGCCTTGAAAGAGTTGGCTAAACTATCGCATTGGTTGCAAAGAGTATGTAACAGCTCAATACAAATGGTAGGCAAAGTGGTGGATGTAGGGGAAGATTGTGAACCCGTAATGGGAGTGCAATGTGTCTACCACATGGACCAAAGTGATGCTCTAGACAATGCATCCTGTTGGTATAGGGTCAATTGACGTGTATCTAGAATCATGTGTGTAGAGTGTTGGGTCTATAATCTAATGAAGCTATCATGGAGATCGGATTTGTTGGCAAGCCCTAAAAATAGGTGCTAGCCTCAGAAACTGCAAATGCCGACGAACCCATTGTGAAAGCCCATTTTGATCAATAGACAACAAACTGCCTTCCTCATATATGGGCAAGCCTAGAAGTAGTGCCTCAAAGACTCAAGTTGCAAAGTAAATCTTTGACTAGTCACATCTAGACCAGAGATTGCAACCCAACTCTTATTGGGTAAGCTTGCATGCTTTTTCGTTCATATAAATTAGCATATCTTGCGGCTGAACTTATGGGTCCAGATGCATGATGCCTAGAGCTGTCGTTAAAAAGCAAGGGAGATGCGCTCATCTTGCGATACCTCTGACTGTGACATGGCGAATGAGGTGGGTTCCGTGCCTATAGAACAAGTCTCTGTCTTCTCGTGGGAGAGATTGTGTACTAAATAAAGGACAAAGGGGCCTCATGGAATTTCAAAGGCGGCCACCATTGCCACTCATGAGGATCAAAATCTAATTCGATTAGTGGTATTCCGGGTCGGATTCATAGTTTGTAAAGTGGTGCCCCAAATCTAGCGAAAATAGGGTCAACATAAGAGCGTCTCTTGAAAGAGCCCACCACTCAACACACTACGAGTGAGCTCCTGCACGCCCAAACTGAAGAGAGGCACATGCCAAAGCATAATATAGAAATTGTTTCCAAGGCTTGGCGCGAGAAAATAATCCACGGACTGTGAGCTTGGAAGCTACGCCTCGCTCGACCTCTCTGGATCAATTAGCCTCTCTCTTCTTTAGTAAATATAACTTTGTCCCAATGAACTTGGGGTCGTGTGTCAATGGAGCCATCTAAACCATTCCACAGAAAGTTGCACACAAGGTGCTATGAACGTGCTATGACTCCTGAGTGAAGAGTCATGCATTATGTAGTGAACCAAGCCATAGCAAGAAGTACTTGATATTCCAAGGGTCTACTATCCAAAGAGTAACGCAAGGAAGACTAGTGGCAAAGCTTCCTCCCTATAAGACCGAAAGATTGACTCAAACTGGTGCTAATAGACACATCAATTCCAACATGAAAACCCAAATGTCTACAAGTTTGTCCTCTAGGTAGCCATGTGAAATTGTCTTGCACACCTCACTGACAATCCTGATTAACACCTACAAGAAATAAAAAATGAAAGTGCCAGTTGATGCGTGCACCATTGGCCAAGCAAAAATGAAAGTGCCAATTGATGCGTGCACCATTGGCCAAACAAAAAGTAGCAAAAGCATCATGTAGACTATTCAAAGAGAGAGTACAAAGAGCATAGTGTCATCTACGTACTCTTTATCCATCCAAAGGCATAGCAAGATGCTGATGCCACAACTGTGGTCCTACAAACATTGGAAGTGAATATGGCAACACTTTTGATCCAGTGAAAGGGGAAACCCATCCTCTGTGTTGTGCCCTCCAAAAAACCTCAATTAACTCTACAGTAAGCCTTCTCAAGATCAGGAAGCAGGATAGCTGCTGGTTGTCGTGATTGGCGTGCCTACTCAACAACATACTAGATTGTGAAGATGTCCAAAATGCACCGGTCTTGCACAAAACTTGTTTGAGAAGCACGCGTGGGATCGGGTGGGAATGCTCTCAAACACATACTAATCATGCACACAAGAATCTTATACATGGAAGACATGAGATGATCGACATCCATTGTTGGAGGGACGAAGCATTTTCGCATTTTGATATAAGAGAAACAAGGCCAGAAGACATCTCAAAAATGTTACACAACATTTGAAAACTGTGAGAAAAGAACAAAATGCATCGTCAAGACTGGCCCATCTCTTGCAAAGTAAAAGGTGACATAGTCTCTGTAACCATTGTTGTATGCCTAGAAGCATAACGGGACTGAGAACATCAAAAAATTGTTGAGTCAATCGATCCTCTCCAGGACAAGATGCACTGTCAAAACCATCCACTGCATCTCTCATCTCTTGCAAAGTAAAAGGGGACACATAGTCTATGTAACCATTAGCTGAATATGAGACCAAAACTTCTTTCTGGCATTTCAAACATCGTTAGTTTTACAAAATATCAATTAAGTTATTTTGATCAAAAGAAAAAACCGAGCGAAGTCCATTGAAGAAAACAATGGGATTGCATGACATTGTCTTTGAAAAAGTCATAATTTATGATAGTGGTCAATATAAAATTGCAAACATTTTAATCATAATGTGGTTGAAATACACTTTTAACAGAGTTATGGATCTTTTTTGAGCTTTGATGTTGTTGGGATTTTTGGATGGAGTACCAAGCAAAGGCAAGTGCATATTGCTTGCATGCCTCTTTGACATCATTCTAATTAGAGTGCTCAACATGCTATGACAACCAAGTCCTCTTTGAGAGTAATTATTCCGATGTACTTACATCTCACACAGAAATCTCCTAGTTCCTACCCAACACATCGTTTTCAAACCTCCTAAATGAATGTCACTAGATAACATTGCATATTGTGTCGAGAGCCTCTTGTGCAATGTTTGTGGCATACCAATCAATGTTGAGTGATAGAATTATAGCTTGTTGCTAGAATCTCCTTTTTTTTGTTGCAATATGATGCTTTTATAGGATTGTGCCCATCTCTCCACACCCGCATGTTGCATAAGTTGAACCATAGCAGGCCAACTCCCCTCAACATTTCTTGCTAGAACATGTTGTGCAACGTTGATGGCGTACCCCCACAATGCTTGGCCCTCATAAGCCTTGTGAAAGCGTCTACATCTTCCAAAAAATCAAGGCTTTCAGTGTTTACATATCGTTGTTTGTAGTGTAAATATCATGATTGAAAATGAAAAATCCCGGTTGTAATTTCATTGGGCCTTGATTTGCAATGTCAAAATTTTGGCATTTGAGTAAAAAATCTTGAAAAATACCTTAGTTTTTGGCATAGGCCCCAATTCTTGTTGGGTTGTCCTTGGAATAGAAGGCCAAAAAAATGTTTTAAAAAAATTTAACAATGGTATGTTTGAGTGCACAACTACTTCACACCCTATCAAGCACTATATCTAGTCCTTTGATTATGTTCTGTTGCTGCCTTCAATGTTGCTAGCAGCCTTCAATTATGTTACTATGCCTTCAAATCTCACCTTCTTGGTTTTTGAGGATTTTACTTGATTCATTCTTTTATGTGTTTGCGTGTCTAAAACCTAATATTGGTAAACCATAACCTAGACACTCTAAGTCACATCTAGACTGAGAAATCCAAATCTGTTCATCATGCTTTCGTATCCACATGTATATCCAACGGATATGATCAATAAGGAGATCTTTGCACATGTTATGGAGTCTCAATGGGATTTCTAATAGGGCCTTGCATGCTTTTGCAGACAAGTTGCACATAGATCTTCATGACGTCACCTTAAATTTCAACAATGAGACATGGGGGTTTGGTGAATTTTCTCTACAACTCATGCTCATTCCATGGCCCAAATCATGATCTTTACCCATGGTGCAAACAAACTTAATACCAACCTAATACGAATGGCCAAGCTACGATTGCTATTGGCAAAGCTGCGTATCAAGTACCATGAAACTCGTTCACATTCAATGTCTTGCACTCTACATATTGCCGCTATGTTCTTTGGTGTGAACGTGGTGCTCATCTAAAAACTCATCTCTTGAAAATTGTTCGAGTTGTTTGTGTATGCATCCCAACCCCTCACCTCTCTGCAGCCGACTGTCTACAAGCTTGAGAAGATGCGGTGATGCATGTAGCCAGATGGATCGCTTAATTTGTAGAATTATTGAGTGACCAAACATTGTAAATCATTTGAGACAATGAAACATCTTGTAAGATCAAGCCAGGGATGCGGGATTCTTGTTTAGGCATATGTTGTTCCTTGGCTAAAGCCATGGAAGGAGAGCTAAATGAAGTGCATTCTCGTCCTGTGGTAGAGGTCCAAGGAGTTGTTCGGGAGGAGAGTGAGTAGTTGTGAACTAGGAGGTGTGGCAGTTTGAAGAGCATCGCAATGCACTAACCATTGCATCTTTCGACCATTCTTGCACAGTGTGAGGGGTCGGTATAGTATGGTCCATATATAGAACTAGTGGCAAACAATAACTGTTCTTTGTACATAGCCATTGTATGGTTTCCATACTCTGTGGAAGGCTGTCAATGACAATATAGGATGGAATGCAGGTTGCCCAAGTCTGTAGAGAACCTGTAGTATAGACTACTTAATTATGAAAACCAAATGTGACCATATATGCCCTATTGCAAATCACTATGTGATTGTCAAATGAGAAGACCAAGGAAAAACAAGAGGACAAACATGATTTGGAGAGGGAAATTTGATGTTAGCTTGTTATTTTCAAAATATGATATTTTTGAGACAAACTTTTTGAGTCTATGTATTAGCATATGATAGGAACTCCCATTTTATTGTTTCCTAGCTCAAACAAAGGATCTTGAGCAAGTGTTTCTATTTTGGGTCACCAGTTACCAATTATATCACTACCTATCACATTTCATGATCATAAGCTTGCTACTAATTAGTAGCCACCATTTACAAAATAGGTAGTTAGTGTACCACTTATTTATGCTTCTACCATAATACGTCCTAGGGTTCTCATTTAACGATGATGTCAAAATCTTATAAAACAAATCTTTCCATATTATGGTGACTCAACATTGATTTTTCTTGAACCTTAGACAAAAAATGCTTTGGAGGTAAAATTCATATGGATATGGAGGAACATGCGCGCGCGCGCGCGCACACACACACACACACACACACACACACACACACACACACACACACACACACACAGAGAGAGAGAGAGAGAGAGAGAGAGAGAGAGAGGGTCCGACACTTTGGTAATTCTCACACATCGAGCAGAATGGTGATGGCATATGTCCTTCATTGGTGTGCTTGTGAACTTTGTGGTGTGCACAGAAAGCGCTCCTTGAGCAGAGTCCCATGATCTCTTGATTGCTAACTTTTATTAGCACAAAGACTTGGATAGTGGCTTTCATTATGAAGTTTGTTCTTTCACATACTTTGCAGGCTATACAAACTTGAGCAAGGTGTATTCCATCATCGACAGCCTTGCACAGAGGATGGAGACCATACAGTGGCTATGTACAAAGAATGATTAGTGTTTTCCATACTATACTGATCCCTCATACGAGTATGGTTAGAAGCTGAAGTTGATAGCACACTGCAATGCTCTTCAAACCGCTATACCTCCTTCGACCTCTACCACATGATGATGATGCACTTCCTTTAGCTCTTGTTCCAGGGCTTTGGTGAGGGAACAAGATATGAAAATAAACAAGGTACAAGTCTAATAGTACAAGTGCTCTTATCATACTTTGAAAAAAAAAAAAGGCTAACATTAAACTACCCTTTCCAAATCACTCTACGGTAATAGTGTAGGGAAAAAAAAAAGAAGGTAATGACATCATTTGAAAAATCATTTTTGCCCTCTTGCTTTTCCTTGGTTTTCTCATTTGACAATCACATTGTGATTTGCGATAGTTCATATATGGTCACATTTGGCTTACATAGTTATGCACTCTGTTGTTTATAGCACCTATCCTTCCATACATGCTACCTATTTGTTCTACAAAGTTAGAGTAGGTGTTTGAAGTGGTGAAAAGGTAAGGAACCTAGAGGGTGCTAGATAATCTACTGATACTATGCAAACCCAAGTGTAGGACTGCTAAGCGCTAAAAGACATTTAATCATTTTAAGAGGTAGATCTAGAATACACCTAAATGTACAAGAAGATTTTCACGAGTGTAAGAGAAACTAGCACTTCAAGAGAGAGCTAGGAAGACACCCTACAAAACATCGTGAGGAAGGTGTCGAAACATTGTGGCGAGTAGACTTGAACATGGGAAGAAGTAATCTTGATTATGAAACTAAGTCTAAAAACCTATTGTGGACAATACATTCTCAAGAGAAAGAAAGGTGGGAAACAATAATGCAATGAGGAGCCACAGAGCTAGTGGTTACCCCTCTCATGTGAACCAACATGTTATAATGAAAACTAGAAAGGATGAGTTTTGGATATGGTGGATTGGAAATGAGGTAGCCATTTGACATTGCAAAATTGTAATGATCAACATTTCTCACTGATTCTTTGACTGTATCCATTTCGTCTTGTTAGAATCAGGGTTGCAAAAAACACACACAGCTTGGAGAAGACGAAAGAAGCTCAAGGCACACAAAAGAGAGTGTATTACTTGGTGTGCTATGGAAAGATAAGATAGCTCTAGAGTGATGGACATATATACAATGCACGAGGATGGACGTGTATACAATTCACGAGGGAAAAAACCTCTTGGTTAGGGAACAAATGCCACGGCGGTCCAAAAGGTGTTCACACACATGACTACATGATCAGTCCACAAAGGGGAGTAAGCCTAAAGCTTTGCGGAAAGCTTAGAACTTCTCACGAGACCATGCCTTTGTGAAAAGATTTGCAAGGTTTTCTTGTGTTGGCATATACGCCAAGGTGATCTCTATTGCTGAGAGCCTCTCCCTGACATAGTGGTAATGCACCTCAATGTGCTTTGTGCGAGCATGAAAAACTGGGTTCCTCGCAATTGCCAATGCGCTCTGAATGTTAATGTAGATAGTGCTGGTAGTTTCTTGACACGCAAATCAGTCATAAGGCGCCATACACACTCAATCGTAGCCGTGAAGATTGCCCTGTACTCGGCCTCCCAACTGGAAGTGGCCACAGTAGTTTGCTTCTTGCTCAACCATGAGATACATGAACTGCCGAGCATGAAACGAAAACCACTTGTGGACACTCGCGTGTCAAAACAATCTGAGTCTGAAATAGCATGTAAGTCTGGTGGCAATGATCCCCCTAGGGATAAAACAAGCTAAGATGTAAAGTGCCACTCCAATAGCGAAAAATCCTATTCACAGCCTATCAATGGTTAGACCCTGGGCTATGCATGAATCCGTTGACTTGTGAGACTACAAACGGAATATCCGGCCTCGTGTTGCATACATAAATAAGGTAGCCAACGACATTTTTGTAAAGAGTGACATCAACAAGATCACCAGCATCATGAAGACTCAATTTCAAACCCGTTTCCATGGGAGTGGTAATAGGTTTGCAATCCTCAATTTTAAACTTACATAGCAATGTCTTTATGTCACTTGTTTGACACAAGGAAATACCACCATCACACTGCTTGAACTGTATACCCAAGTAATGATGCAATAGTCCCAAATCTTTTATCTTGAAAGTAGCATTCAAATCAGTATTAAATTCATCAATATGTCTCTCATTTCGTCAACTCATCGGCAAATCATCCACATAGAGAACGACAATGAGAAGTACAACACCCTCATGCTTTACATACAATGCGCTTTCTGCTGGACTGTTACGAAAGCCTCTTTTGACCAAATGAGTGTCAGCCTTCTCATGCCAAGCATGACGAGATTGCTTCAACCCATACAAAGCTTTCTTACATTTGTACACTTTATCGTCTCGCACTTTAATGACAAAACCGCGAGGTTGTATTACATAAACTTCCTCAAATATGTCACCATTCAAGAAAGCAGTAACAATGTCTGACTGATATACATCCCAATAAAATGAGCTGCCAATGCACATATAAAACACACATTAGTCATACGACAAGTGGGAGCAAAATTTTCTTCATAATCTATGCCTTTATGCTGTTCATAACCCTTTGCAACAAGTTGAGCCTTATAGCGATTAATCCCACCATCCGGCTTGCGTTTCAACTTGGAAACCCACTTTGTATCAATGGCCTTTTTGCGAGGAGGCAAATCACATAAAGTTTATGTGTCGTTTTCTATAAGTGCATCATATTTTGCTTGCATGGCGGCCATCCAATTTTTGGAATTTTGTGCTTCATCAAAAGACAAAGGTTCCTCAACATCACATAACCTAGACACATCCAAAGTATAACAATCTGATGCATAAGATGCATGGCAAGAACCTGAACGAGTAGCACTAGACAAAGGTGCATCCAATTTACTGTCACGCAAAGTATGCACTAGCCATTTTGGCATACCTCTAGCTTTCTCATTCTTAGCCCTTTCCTCATCAAGTACATCATGTACATCTACATCAGTACAATAGGCTGATTTGTAACATTTTCTGAAACTCCCATGGGTTGTACATTTACCTCATTTGAATTTACATTGGAACTTCCACCACTAAAAAGAGGCAAACAAAGTGTCATAAATGTGCTGTGAGCTTACATTACTGTCTCTAGTACATGACAACAAGGGCAAAACAAAATCTTCCACAAACACAACATCCCGTGAGACCAAGATACGCTTTGTTTACGGATGATACAACCTGTAACCTTTGCTTTCAATACTATAACCAACAAAAATACATTTGACAGCCTTAGCATCTAATTTTCTGCGCTGTGTTTGTGGCACCAAAGCATATGTGGAACAATAAAAAACACACATGTGCTCAATAGAAGGCTTAAAAAAGTCATAGGCTGCAAAGCTTTTGTAGGACACCTGTTAAGTACGTAAGTGGCATACATAATAGCCTCAAGCAAAAAAGAATTTGGTAATGCTTGTCTTTTGACCATACATCTTGCCATTCCGGTAAGACACTTGTTTTTCCTCTCATCAACACTATTTTTTTGAGGTGTGTACGGAACTGTTCATTGATGTTTTATCCCACGACTAGCTAGAAATGCATTAAATTCATGAGATATATACTCTCCTCCTCGATCGGAACGGAGGGTGCTCATACTACATTTCGAGACATTTTCAGTCATAGCGAGAATTTGTTTGAAGGACATAAACACTTCGCACTTAGCTTTAAGCAGATATACCTATGCATGCCTCGAGTAATCATCAATGAAGGTCACGAAGTACAGGTAATTGCCTAAGGACGGAGTTTGCATAGGCCCACAAACATCACTATGCACAAGCTGCAACCTGCATGTGGCCCTACCTGAACCATCCTTTGGGAACTTAGAACGTTGCATTTTACCCAAAATACAACCTTCAGAAACATGTTTGACAGGTGCTTCAAGAGGCGGCAAAGAAGCAACCATATCGGATTTCTGCAAACGTAGGAAATTGGCAAAATTTAGATGCCCAAAATGTGCTTGCCAAATATTTTCCCACACTTCTCGTAGAAAGTGAGCTTATACAACCCAGGACATAAAATGCTAGATGCAACAATTTCATCACCAAAACGAAGATCATGTACATTTGTCATCCACAAATTTGACTGCAAGACAAAGTCTAGCAAGTGCATATATAAACAAAATATTCTTCTTGATCCCAGGTACATACAATGCATCAAGAAGTATGAAAGAATTTCCATTTGCAGCAGTAAGCACAATCTTTCCAACTCCCTGAACCAAATAAGAGGCATTGTTGGCACAAGTGACTGAATTCTCATGAAAGACAAAGTCGAGAGGTAAACAAATCACAATGTGAGTAATGTGATTTGTAGCACCATTGTCAAAATATCACACATGTGAATGTGCGGCAACTGACATGCATGCATCATGGACAGAAGGATCATAAGTGCACTCTACACTAAAAGCCCATTCTACATCAACATCAGCATCACAATCTGCTTTCACAGAAGACTCAATAATAGCTGCATTTATAGTAGAACCGGCCTCTTTCTTCTTAGCCTCTAATGCCTTCAACTTGGGACACTGCTTGATCAAGTGATCATTAGCTGTACAATAATGGAAACACATCTTCTTTTTGCCCTTATCACCATAATTCCTAAACGAATTGCTACTAGCAGCAGAAGCATTAGGAACATATGATTTACCACTAGCAGAAGAACCATGAGAAGTGGTTGAGCAGCAGTAAAGGCATGTTCAACTGCACGTTGTTTAGCTCTGTTTTTCTGAAAAGTGACTCTTGCAACAACAATGTGCATAATGCATCAAATTTGACAACTTCACGATTTCCTTGGTTTATAGTACTAGCAAAAGTATGATAAGAATTTGATAAGGCATCAAGAACAGTTTGCACAAGGAAACTGTTAGAAATGACTTCGCCTGTAGAAATAATTTGCTCATTGATATCCTTGACACCAGCAAGGAACGTGTCCATCTCATCTTCCTCATGCAAAATCTTCGACTCCAGCTCTTTACATAGCAATGCAATTTTTGCCTCATTGCGACTTGCATAAAGATGAGCCAGAATATCCCAAGCTTGTTTTACAAATTTTGTTGAACGAATGTGAGGAGTAATAGTGTGCTTCACAGACAATGCAATCAATGCATGAGCCTTTACATCTTTTACATCCCAACGAGCTTGCTTAGATGTAGGCAAAACAACTCTAGTAGCAACAATCCTGCCACCAAAACCTGCAACATCCTTAAGATCGCCTACATCCTCAGAAACAAGATATACATCAATGCCCTTCACAATATTCTAGATACCCTTTGACACAAGGACATGTTGCATCATATAAGCTCACATAGGGTAATTATCCCCATCCAATCTATCCTCAGTAGCATATATTTTGAACACATCTGTGTTGTTGTCAGCCATGGCAAATGCTGCACCTAATGTGAAAACTGCTAGAAAAGAGGAGAAACGAAGTAGGAGCAACACGTGCTATATAACACAAACCGTGGTTGTAGAAAACACACACATCTTGGAGAAGACGAAGGAAGCTCAAAGCACACAACAGAGAGTGTATTACTTAGTGTGTTATGGAAAGATAAGATAGCCTGAGAGTGATGCGCGTATATACAATGCACTGGGAAAAAAACCTCCTAGTGAGGGAAAAATGCGCCGACGGTCTAAAGTGTGTTCACACACATCACTACCACCTGTATATGGTAACATGTCTTTGAGTAATTAGTTGAATTTCCATTGAGAACGTGGAACTCCTTTTTTGCAAGCTTAAGAGTTCTTCACAAGAACAAGCCCTTGGTTAAGAGACTTCCCTCATGGTGACATTAGGTGTTCATATAGCACATTGATAAGCATATAATAGAGTTAATAGGTCAAAGTAGAGAGGTATTGCATATATGTGCATCACAATTGCAAGCTAAGTAAGTAACACATACATGTCAGAGTTTCTACCACTAAACTTTTTATGCAAAAAGTATGTGCTTGTAGCCATATTGAAATGCAGGTTGTAGCCATACAAAATAGGCTAAATAGCCATATAAAAATTCTAATGTATAACCTCGATCACATAATATAATATTGTGATATAAATGCATTAAAACCTTGGATCCACTTTGTTGTATTTTTATTATACATAATAATCCCTGACAAAGGGTTGTCATCCAAAAAAGCTTGGATGATGTTGTGTAAATTTAAGGTATAGTATAAGAGAAAATGGTTTATTTCTTCAAGTCAATCATTGTAAAGCTTTCAAGATGTGAATCCAAGGTATTTATTCTAATGAGCATTTTGGGTTTTGGTAAGACTCATATATGAATCTTCTTAGCCTAATACTAATTGTAAAGAGGTCACAATAATGAAGAATGAAGTCAAAGTTAAACTTGAGACTAATTACATATCATTGTTTAGTGTAAATCCTACAATAGCAACATTCATGCATCAATTTCAATAGCCTCAATCACAAACATTCCAATGTGAGAGTTGCAGCTTTTGAGGTTTCACTTCCAATCTCCTTCAAAAAAAGTTTCAAGCCCAAAAGAGTATAGATAGAAATTTTGGGAGGTATTTTTGCTCCATCAAAGGTCATTAGTTGTAGCTCACTGCTCTATTTCAAGAGAGAGTGACTTGCTTCGAGAAATTGGTGAAAATGCAGTTGAGTTTTGGGACTTGTGCTAAGACAGCTTAGGAAAATTGTGCTTGCACAAGGAGACTAAAGTCAACGCACAACTACCAGTCACATATGTTCTTTAAAAAGTTTGTCTCTAGAGTTTGTAGTTTCATCTCCACCAGTTTATGAAACCGAGAAATGATGAATAACTCATGAAATTCAAGGTTTGAAGCCTTCCTTGTGTTCGGTTGTTTTTTTACAATGGAAAAATGTACTTATCAAGAAAATTATCTTTAATGATGGCGAAGGGACTTTGGATGCACACCTTTACCAAATCACTTAATGAAAATGTGAGAGAATCTAGTATTTTTTGTGAGTACGTGTGTGCACAGATGCATGCATGCGTGCGCGGTGCGGTGCGCGCGGGTAAGGAAAGAAGCAAGAGAATATGTAGGTGGAGCAACCTTTGGAAGTGACTCAAGTGTATGAGTGAGGTGCTCGGCCGGACACTGGATGTCCGACCCGAACAAAGACACATCCCCTTTACCCCAACAAACTCCCACTTAAAGGTGATGCGCCGATAAGTGAGACCTACCAGCTAAACTACTAGTACATGTACAAAAAAACTTGGTGAGAGACTCTTTCAACCTATGTCCACTAGCTCACTCTGTCGATCTACACGCAGTTGTATCGGCTTTTGTGGTAACCGAGCGTGCCTACCCACGCTAGAGTCTGCATGTAAATCTCGCAGATTACTTTGTATAGTATGCAAAGCTCCACGAAGTATCATGCTAGTGTCAGTCACTGTACGACTGACTATCCCTACTGCAATGCTCCCATTGTAGCTGCTAGATCGAGCTTCCACACTAACAAGTCGAACATGAGACCCCCGAACTCTGACGAAATCTGCGCAAGCCTGACTGTACTCGTCTCCCCTGCGCTATCTGCCATCACTGTATCATCAAGACTACTTATCGTGTATGGATGTGTCACTGTCGACAGGGAAACCTACGTCACTCTCACCCATAGAAAAACTGTGCGTCCAGGCTGGCGCTAACTTATCAGCCTCTAACATGAGCATATGAAAAAACTCCATATCTGTCAGCTCTTTCTGTGTCTCTAGGAAGCATACCTACTCTATCTCTGCTTGCACAAAGTCTGACAACACTTGCTATATCTCACTAGAGCATTGCCGCTCTATCTTTGTCTCTACAGAGTCTATTGGCACGTCCTACACATCTAAATGCTCTGTCTCATGAGCATGGTGGAGCTTACCTGCGAAAGAGACATGTCTCGTCTCTCGCTCAAAGCATGTCAGCAAAAAAATTGAGACTATGTCGTCTCAAACCTCAGACACATGCATAGTGTATATTAGGCCTCTGCGGGCTCCTTTGGAAATCACTAATGAACCGCAATGCGTCTGGAAAGACTGCTCTCTAAGCAGTATCTGACAACCAAAGAATGCTAACTGTCTCACTGAAATCAAGCTCTGTCTCAGCTGAGGAACGTAGCGCACATGCCGTAGCGTGTATGATGCATCATTGGACAAAGACAAACAAATATCTCCTACACCTTCTATGTCAAACACCGAATCATCAGCCAAGTGCACACAGCCAAGTCTCCCACTAGAAAATGTACTGAACCACTCATGACATGGTATGACGTGGAAAGTAGCGTCGCTATCTAGTAACCACTGTGGAGAAAGTGTGCTACCCATAGGCATATCTGCAAGAGGTACAATCGAAGCAAACATGACATCACTGTCACTGGCATAGATTGCCATTGGAACTACCTCTCTAACCTGTGTCAAAGACGTATCTGCATCACGCATACATCTCCGTTGCTGTCTCATGCGTCTGGAACAACGACGCCTAATTTGCCATGTGTGACCATAATCCCAACATCGCACGTATCGGCAAGAACGAGATCGCCATCTCTCAAAAGTCACCGTAGTGGACTCTACACTGTCACACATATTTGCAACCATAAGTGAATGGATAAGAACTAGAGTATGGCGAGAAAACTGGGAAAAATCTAGCAGAATCTCCCATGTAAACTGAGCAAAATCTCAAGTACAATCTCAACCATAAACATGCCAAAAATTGGCAACAAAGTGGGAGATAACTCGACCACTACACAATGCTCAAAAGCATGATCAAACGCATCAAAACTGACGCTCACATATGCATAAAACCAACTCCACAATTTGCAAACTCTGCAAGCATAAACTGGGACAAACTGCTCAACTGAACGTAAAGCGCATAACCATATACGCAAGTAGAGAGCAAACTAGCTCAAAACGCTTTTCACAAGAGAAACTGTTTGCAAAAATTTGCAAAAAATGTGTGAAACATGTGACTGTTTATATCTGTAGCCTCATAAGTATACACAATCCTCAATTCTGCGAGAGTGGGTACAAGAACACTAAACCGTGTCCAAACTGACAAAACATGTCAAAATATGTCAAAGTGAGAGTAAACACTCGACCATTATCAAAGTGGGAATATACAGACCACTATACCATCAAAGAACAGACATAGTGTCTTAGTAAACAGATCCACAAAATGGTCCACATGTAATGCCAAAAGTATGGCAAGCCGGTTCTCTCCTGATCGAGTGGCTCTATGGACGTGTACCTGTCCAAAAACACTGCAAACTTGTAAATCTGCTACCTGCTAACTCAAATTGTATCTGCAAAATGCATATATAGCATGAAACTGCACAAGATCGTGCAAAAAATCTGCTCTCTAGTGCTCCACACAAGCTGCACTGCAGCCTGTGAGCAAAACCACTAGAAAATTGGCAACTACTATCTCATCGATCGGTAAACACGTTGATCGGAAAAACCTACCAAGAGCTGAGTGCGCTCTAGGAAAAACCCGCTCCACAATGGGCCGTCAGAGCCGAAAATGTCGGTATGTGCCGTTGAAGCTGGAGAACTTGAGAATGTCAAAGTTGAAAAGGCAGGGATGGCCGCCGAAGGTGTCTTTCACCATCGGGCGAAAGCACCAATGCTATGGCTGCTGTGCTCGAAGTTGAGAAAATGCTCGATTTCGGCTTTCGCCACCGAGCGGAAGCGCACTAGTAATAAAGGATGCGCCAAGCCGTCAATGCTCAAAGCCGGTGCTGAGCCGTCGATGCTGAGTCATAGAGGAAAATTGGCGAAATGCCGAGAAAACGTCGAAATCGATGCCGAGTCGCCGAAAACTGTAGCCGAGGAGAAATCGATGTCGGGCCGATGCTGCGGGATGTCTGGGCTTACTCGTTGAGGCTTGAAAACGCTGCAAACACCTATGTGTGTGTGCGTGAACGCACGCCAAAAGAGAGGGCTCTCTCTTTATCTCTCACTCGCTTGCTATCTCTCTCTCTCATGCTCACTCGCTCTCAATCTCATTCTCAGCTGTTGAGTTTTAGTCGGAGAGTCGGGGTTTGGGGGAGTGGGGCGGAGCTCGAGGGAACCGTAGGTCGAAAGGATCGTTGTAGCTCATGTGAATGAGCCCTTTGGCTGCGAGTCGGGGGGGGGGGGGGTGGTTCACCCACCCTCGCTCACAAGGTGTGTGGCAAGTCAATTTTTTTAATAAAAATAAACTTTACTGCTCGAATGTTGACTGCAGAGGAGAGGTACTGTGATTGTGTGTGCTTGCCTGCTGCTCGGCTGCACGCTCTCTGCCCGATTGACTTCCTTACAAGCCTTCAATGGCTCTCTACACACATTGCGTGTGTGTTTTGCGTGGCAATGGCTTCAATTTCCCTTGCTCCTTGGTTACACACGGTGTGTGTGTTTAACACCACCACAAGCTTCACATCTCCAATCCCCTTCTAGATGCAGTGCTGCCCCTGCCGACCTGCCTGAATCACACACACAAACTCGACATGCACCCCTTTCACTCGTTTCAGCTACCGATGGCCTCGAATTCAACTTCCCCCAACTGGATGCCCTGCTTAGTTCAATGCCAACCTGCTTGCCTTGATTTTTCAAGCTTGCATTTCTCCTTTTGCACACAAGCTTCAAGATGACCTCTTATTGTCGAGCTACTATCCAAGCTTCAAGCTTATTTGCTTCAAGAAGGCACCTATGCTCCTATCACAAGCTCGAATGCTGCCCCTGCCGAGAACCTGCTGCCCCTGCTCTCATTGCCCGACTCAAGCCTTAGTGTGACAAGTCCTCCATGCTCTACTAAGATCTGTACTCAATTTCCCCTCTTGCTCCAAAGCCTTCAAGGCTTACAAGACTCAGTGATGCCGACCCAATGCTTCAATTCCCTACAGAGCTTCAAGCTCTACATTTCTTGCTCTGATTCCTCACAGAATCCTCAAGATCTCCCTTTTTCAAGGGGAGGCTACACGAGATTGGACTCCGGGATCCCACGATCTACTCTGATCCGTGCCGGATCCGCTTCGAATCAACCAGATCTGATGTTGTGAAGCACCGAGCTGTGTCACTGCTAAGAGGTTGCCGCTGCCGCCAAACCAAAGCTCTGATACCACTTGTGAGTGTGCGTGTGCATGGATGCGTCCGTGCGGATAAGGGGAGAAGCAAGAGACTGTGTAGGTGAAGCAACCTCTGGAAGTGACTCAAGTGTATGAGTGAGGTGCTCCTTATTCTTATGTATAGAAAGAATCAGGAAGTGTGTATACACAACGGACGACCCGACCTTGGCCATCCGGCTCAGGCAAAGGTGTAGAGCCTTTACCTTTCAATCACAGGGAAAATAAATCATGAAATGTGATTTTCCCTTAATGGATTCTGTAGAGGAGACCTAGAAATTGTGTGGGGTTCATTCCATAGCATCATTTATACACATTAGAACATTAAATCATACACATAATTTGAAGTGAATAACACAATTGAAATTGATAACTTACATCATGCTCATGAAAGGAGTGGCACTCAGAGCTGTTTTGTGGGAAACCCTATAATCCTAAAGAGATGAATGGAGATTCATCTCTCAGCTTTCCAGAGCTTACAATTATTGTAAGCACAAATCTAAGGATTTTATTCGTGTGCTCTGCTTGACCACTTGAGGATGATAAGGCGTGGATCTGTTATGGATAACTATAAACTTGTTAAATAAATTCTCGATCACTTCATGGAGGAATTGTGTTCCACAATCACGTACAAGCTCAATAGGAACATTTTATGAATATACATTCATACAAGTATACAACTGTAGTTCATGCATTGTTCTTCCTAGTGGTTGTCGCTCCATCACACTTGGTCAAATAATCTATGGCTGCAATGGTATATTGTGTGTGAATATTATAAGCTGGTGGTTGTATAGGACCAACAATGTCAATACTCCACTCAAGAAATGATTTTACTCCCATCATTGGTCACAATGGCATGCTATTCATTCTAGCTAGCATTCTAGCTCTTTGAAAAGGGTCACATCTTTTTACAAATTCTTTAGCATTAGAAAATAGAGTTGGCCACCATATGCCAGTCATCAGAAGTGCTCTAACTGTGGTCTCATGAGAGAAATAATCTCTTGCTAGACCTACATGTGTCTGTTTGAAAATAGAAATATATTTATTTTCATTGGCACATAGTCTTAAGTGTTGGTCCTTTCCTTGTCGATATAGCTATTGGTGGATCATTTGATGTTGATTCTCCTCTACTTCATGCAACAATAGTTTTTCTCTTATATGCTCCTTTTTTGAGTCAAATTCCTCTACTGTAAGAGTTCTTTTCTCCAATTCATCCGTAGCATCATAATAATGATTAGAGAAAGCTTGTTAATTTTCCAATGGTACAATATTTACCATTTGGATTGGAATAATATCATAGACTTCTTCGTCACAAAATAAGGCTAGTGTAGACTCATTGATAAATGTCCTTGGTAGCCAATATTTGAGTCCACTCAAATGGCTCGAACAAGTGTTCAAGAAAGAGTTAGGTATGTAATCAACCAATAATTGTGTCCACTCAAATGGCTTGAACAAGTGTTCAAGAAAGGGTTAGGTGTGTAATTGACATCGTTCACTTTCCAATCTAAAATACAATCCTCTCTCTCTTACTACCACTTTTTGAAGCTCCACACATCCAAATAAGATTGTCTTTGCTTAACCATGACGGTAATTTTGTTTTAGTTGATGTCTTCAAATCGAAGTTTTGGGTAGGTGTTTTCGGGCATCTTTGTAAAAATGATCTTTCATGTTTTCTCTTGTAATTGATCCTACTTGTTTCAGATATAGTTAGTTGTCCTTCCAATCTTGGATCAATTGAATCTATCTCATGAAAAGTCGTCCCAAAATTATCTTATAGCCCACTTTCTTCCTAGAATCTACAACGAAAAATGTATGTTAGTGGTCAATTTTGTATGAGCTAACTATCACATTTTTGAGTAGTCACATTGGCGATGTGTCCAACTACCAGTTGCAGTTTCATCTTCATTTGTTTGATTGCTGGTCTTCCCCAGGCTTCCTAGACTGCTTTGTTGGCTATGGCAATGTCCACCCCATAGTCCAACACTGCTATGGTTTTTATATTTATATTCTAGAGGAAGAGTTGTGTTTTCTTAATTTTCCTTGTAATAATCTCCTACTTTGTTTGTAGGAGCAAATTTGACAAATTACTTTTGAGATTCATCTAATCACAACTCTTTAGCTTTTCTCTTCATTAATCCTGTGATTTCCACTTTTTATAAGGTGTTCTAAATATCTTTTCAAAGATGTCGTCTGGAGTCTTCAACAGTTTCCCCAATGTTATGGTGCATTTGAATGGATGTGGACATGATCAACTAAAGGCTGTCAACATCTAAAGTCTGCTTTTCTCGACTCATTGTTGTGGTCTTACATACCAATAATTTTTCTTTGTTTTCTTCCAAATATTAGGGTAGGGTTCTAAGTGTTTGGGCTTTTAAAAAGCTTGACTATTCTGATCTCCAATCTCCATATAGAGACTGTCCATCTAATTCCATGGGTGGATGGTTTAACCAAATTTCCTTGATTGAAGCTGATTTCAAAGTCAAGCTTTCATCATTTGCCTCTCTTTTTTCCACAGGCGATGATGCCAATTTTAATCCATTAAGGGGATTCCTTCTAGCACGTCTTCACTGTCTGGTACCGTGACTTTGGGTTCCTCATTTTCAACTAAAGAATCCCTCAAGTATTTAGTGTCCTTTATCTCGACTGGTTTTAGTTTTGTTTGGTCTTGTGATGGATTCCCAATTGTCCCCTTTTTTTATTTCTGTGTCTTAACCATCACTTGATAGCACTCATTAGTCTCATGGTTTGCCCAAAATTTCCTTGATAGTACACCATTTAGATAGCCTCATTGTTCCCATGGTTTGCCATTGTAGTGGACCTTGTCCTAGTCTCCTTCTCATTTTCATCCTTTGCGTGTTGCTCATCATGTCATTCATATGGTTGAGAATTTCCTCTATGGCATTCATTGGAGCTGCTACAATGGGTCCTACTTGTGTTGGCACAATAGATGTAGTTTGCTCACTTTGTGTATCTTTTGTAGTGCTCTCTTCACTAAAAATCTTGCAATTATCCCCCAAGTCTATTACATCCAATCTGCATTCTTCCAAGGTAGTGTATTTCTTGCTATAAAGTATGGCATGCAACTCCTTATTGGGTAGACCTTTAAGGAACAATGAGACAACCCCCTTCTCGGTTGGAATTTCCAACTATGAACATCTGTCAATGTATTGCTTCATTTTACTCACACAATCTCTCATAGACTCTCCTTGTTTTTCTTTAAAGCTATATATTTGTGCTACCATACTATGCTCAACTCTCATTTTCCAATAAGCAGCAATAAATCTTTTAGCCAATGTTGGTAAGTCTGTAATGGATCAAGGAGGTACAACTTGAAACTAAGTCAAAGCATTATCTTCTAGGGTCATTTCAAATCCTTCGAATTGAGTATAGAATTAAAAAATACTCTCTTCTCTTAGCACTTGCTCGAAGCTCACTAATTGTTAATATGGATCTCTGATCCACTTATTTCTTGATCCATTTTTGAAAATCAGCTAGTCTGACTCTTTGATTATGGTTGGCCCTGCTCTCCTAACCTGTGGTCCTCCATCTAGGCATTCAAACCAATTTATTGGTAGTGGTAACTTGTTCAACCCCATTTTGGCTCTAATGTCACCCAATCTTCCTTTATTTGTGTTCTCACCCAATTCTTATCATTGAGGTGGGTTCCTTGGGCTACATCGTTCCTGTGATTACCAAAGGATTTTTTTGTAGGTCCAAGTTTTTGATCCATATTAGGTTCTATTCCCAGGATCATATCTCTGATCAAAGAGCCCTAATATTTTGTCTGTTTAACCTCTTTCAGGGCCATAATATCAAAGTTATTGTCAAAAAAATTCCTAAAAATGTGTACAGGAATGTTGGTTGCACCTTTCTCCTTGATCTTGAAAATATACATAATCTTTAAGGGTGTTAAATGTTTTGGCTTTGCATGAGCTATTCATAGCAAGTCTTTCACATTATTGTCCTTTCAACAATAGAATCCCGGTCTTGAGTTATAAATAGATATACACTTTAGAGATTTGTGACATTTATATGATCATAACCTTCTAACTCTAATACAAGTGGTCCCTCTTTGGTGATCATATATGAAAACAATGTATTGACTTCCAATTCCCATGTGTCCATAGTGTCAAGATGTACAATATTTAAGTATTGTACTCCGATTTGGTTCATGTAGAAGGCTTCCTGCTTGTTGGCTCTAACCTCCTCCTCAAACTCAACAGTATGGACATCGACTCTGACCACATATTGCTCATTAGGATCCTGATTAACTGAGCCCCATGCTTGTTGGTCTTATAAAAGATCAATATATGCTTAAATCTGAGTAAGGTCCCAACACCCAAATGAGTGATGAAGGAAGACATCTCTGAAGTAAAGTCAGAGTAACACTCTCTTGAACAGACACTCTGCTCTCAATTTTTTTATTATAATCCTGATTTTCTGGTACTCGAGTTTGTCTAAGGTGCATAAAGGCCAATAATTCTCAATGGAACTAGATACCCAGCCTTTAGTTTCAATACCAACCCATGCCAATTATTGCAATTCCTAATTGGGTCTTAGCTCAAGCTTAATCTCTACTAGTTCTGTAAATTAAACAGTCCACAAGTCAATCGATTACAATGACTCCTGGTAAGAAATTTCAGTCTCACTTTTGCAAAAAAAATCCAAACCTTTAATTTCTGAAAAGAATGTCAAAGTGGCTCCAAATTTCTTAGGCAATTTGCGTGATAGAACGCCTACCTTTGGCAACCAAAAAGTTTCAAAGATGACCTCTCTAACTAGTAGGAGATAATAAGCGTGATTATTATCTACTAGCATAGAAAAACATCATTTTGTACTTTTGATGATTCTTACTAGTTAAGGATGTGTTCAAAGAGCGCTGAATCAATTTTTACAACTTTTGGTCAAATTTTACTCAATTTCTCAGCAGTTGCAGTGTTCGGTAGATTTTGATGCAATTCAAGTAGCTAATTTAGTCAAACCTTTTCCAAATCACTTGAGATTTGATACATGCACTCTATTACTACCCTAGGTCAAATCCCCTTCAAGAAAATTACAAAAACCTGAACTTCTAAGGCAAGAAATAATAAGTGCGCTTATTATCTCTCAACTAGAAATGATGCATTTTTTTCTTTTCGTGGACTTAGACTAGATGTACACACTATAAGCAAGTCACTTGGCAAGTTTTATGAATTCTGGATCAATTTTCAAATCTTGAAGCCCAATTTTGCATCTACCATTGGACTTTAGTGAAAACTAGGTCTAACTGACACTTTACAAATCCAAATGGCTTCAAAGTTGACTCAGTGGCTCAATATTCAAGGGATGGAGCAGAGAAAATTCAACTACGTTGGTTTATCACGTCTTGAGAAGGATTGAAAAGAAATTTATATGCCAAGAAGTGTCAGAAGGGATTGATTTCAAGCTAAAGCCTACTTCTTAGTTAGAGCCCTACACTATTGACATTGTTTTTGGGAGTTTGTATCAATTGCTACCTACAACTGTCATTTTGTACAACCTAATCTAATATCAATGACAATTACTTGTTTGGTGCAAATATCTCATCTTATTGGTTTCCATTTTGAAAGTCTTTAAAGTTCTAGCTTGTGGTATCTCTAGATGATGAAAATTTTGCATTTTTAGGTTAGAAGATAATAAGCCCCTTATTATCTTGGGGTCTAGATTTGGAAGTTTTCAACTTTTGGTGATTCACACAATTAGTACAAAGTGTTTTAAAATGTGTCAAGAGGTTTCACACAATTTGAAGAGTTTTGGGTTTAGTTACCTTCACTTACCTATACCTATTGATCAATGGTGTAAGTAGATCCGGTTCAAAATTTACACTTGAACGAGTTCGACACTCCTAGAGCCTTCACAGAAGTGTTTATACTTCACCTTGATGAGCTATTCCTGAGCTTTAGGTTCAATTTTCAACCTTTAAAAAAAGCGATTATTATCTACATGCTTAGAATTGCACGTTTTTGAAATTATGATGCCATTCAGGTCTTATGTAGTAAGATTGGAATTACTTTTTCTCAAAAGCTTGTTTTGACTTACTACCGAGTTTCCATAGCTTTTCACAGAACTATCATTGACCACAAATGCTACTTGGTGGTTTTTTGAGATTATCTAAGAAGTTTGGAACCTAAAAAATCTCAAATTTTAGAGAATAACTTAGTGATGAGACAATTCAAATGGTTAGGTAGGTCAAAAATCATTCTTAATATCTACTTCACCTACTAGTCAAATAAGTAAGAAGGTAGTGAAAAGTGTCCACAAACATCAGTATTTCTTGTTTTTGGGTATGAAATGAGTGTCAACATTTAGACTTTGACACTCCCTAGCTCATCAATGACTCAAGAACAACTTTATCTATGCCTTAAAGGTCCTTGGTAAGTACGATTACTCCCAAGACACCTCTATAGAGCTGGACAACAATTCTCAATTATGGGGTTTCTAAAAGATGGAGATTTTTTCTAATCGAACCTAGAGGGAGTGTTGAAAAATGATATCCAAACAATGAGATTTTTCCTAGTTTAGGTCACATCATCCTTATCAATGGCATCAAATGTAAGTTTGGGGGTTTCCAAGCCTCACTCTATCTTTCTATAGAGATAGTGAGAATTATGTACATATATGTCATATCGTGGGACGGACTCGATTCGAATGTGCATGGAGGCTACAAGAGGTTTTCAATCTCTTGGAAAACATACTCAATCCTTATCTACTCAATGCAACACTCATTTGTATGTTTGACAACAAAGGTTAATCATAACATCCACAAGCAAACCTTGACAATTCACCAAGCATATGAAGTTCAATTGTCACCAAACTTATAGGTTGGGTAGGCATAGCATAAATGTCCATGCCTATGGTCTTAAATCCACGTTTTAACCACTTGCCAAAAAGATGCATGTTATCAACAGTGCTATCATTCGAAAGAGAATGGGGTGTAGGAGGGCCTCTTTATTTGCCACGAGCTTAAAAATGAGATTACGGAATGAGAAAATGGGAAACTACCATGTAATTGAAATGGTGGGTATGGTAGATCTTAAAAGTGAGTGGTCAAACTTATAGGCCCAGAGGTGGGGGATTCTTTTCTTTATTAGTTTGAGAAAATAAAAAATTTGAACCTTTTTTCATAAATATGGGGTAAAAAACCACTCTTTTTCTCTCTAGAGGATGTTGAATCCTCCTTCCCCCCCAAAGGAGGTCTTTCCAAAAATGTGTTGACATTCTCTCTCTCCTCTTTACTCTTTCCAAGGCTGCTACATTTATCCTCTCTCCCCTCCAGCTATGAAATTGCATCTCGTTCCTTCAAGTCCGGTTTTTCCTCCAAATACCTCTTGCAACAGAGGTTTAAAAACTCACTTGTCTATTGATCACTCAACCTCACGTTCATACCTCTTTATAGAGCTGTAGATCCATAGCACTAGCTGCTTCTAAAGTATCTTATCAACATCTTCCTTGGTCCTCTTCCTCATTTATGTGTGAAGGTGAGGTTGATCACTCAACGTCACCTTCACACCTCTATAAAAAGCTGTAGCTGTCATAAAATATAATATCTAACCAATCCAAATGATTTTCTCATATTAAATTGATCATTGAATGTGGGAGAATAAACGAGAACAAGGGTTATGATATAGAAATGTGCTTATAGATCTATCTCAACATGGGGCCAATGGGAATGGAACCCAAATGAGAGATGGTCTATCAAAGAGCAATTCTAACCAATGGAGCATAAAGACCTTAGGGTTAGCTTAATTGAAGACCTCCAATAGTTAGCGTAAAATTTCTTTGACCTTAGGTAAGCTAGGTCTGAGCTTGAGGTGGGAACTCGGCCCAAGCTTAAGGTGCTTGACGTGCTTGATGACTAAGGTGCTTGAGGTGCTTGTCATGCTTGAGATGCTAGGTTTGTACTTGAGGTAGGAACACGGCCCAAGCTTGAGGGACTTAAGGGCAAGCTTGTGGTGGGAACCGGGTCCAACATTGAGTGGCTTGAGGTGTACAAAAGTCAACACTAATCCCTACAAGGAGGGGGCGAGAGGGGGGATGAGAGAGAACACCCACACACTCACTCAAGGCAATCTTGGTACAAAGAAAGCAAAAGGGACACTTGTCAAGTTCCTCCTCATGTTGCCCTCATGGTGTTCTTAAAACCTATTGGTTGGCCACCCAACGGGTCCAATGATAATCTAGAGGATTTAATTAATTGTTTTTACATTTATCAAGTCCTCTCTCTCGAAGGGGAAAGGGGGACACTTATCCCAAGGCTACCCTTGTTACTTGATTTACCTCCCACTTGTGATTGGCTAGGCCCGGACGGGTCCAATGAGCTTCAAGCATGATCTACAAGGGGGGGTCAACCAAAGCAAGTAGGGGGCCAACTTAGGGGGTATACTCTCCCACACACACTCACACACACTCTCATTGTGTGAAGTGCAAAGTGCAAGAGCTCCCTCTCCTTCTCCAATCATGTAGAGAGGCTGAGAGCCTACACCAACACTCTTGGCTATGGAATGCAAATCCAACCAAGAGCCATGTTTCAATGCTTAAGATTACCATCTTCTCCATCTTCATTACTATGCTATTTTTAATGCTAGAAAGAAGAGTGATGATAAGTGAGAAACTAGTTCTTTCTCCTATGAAATGTTTCTTCTTCCTCTTCCCTACCCTCATTCCCTACTAGCTCTCTCCACCTTCAAAGGTGTTTGAAGTCTTGGGACTGAGGCTTGGGATAGTTAATGCTTTCCACAAAGTTTAAGTTATGCTCGTGATGCATGAAGCTTTCCATCATCATTGCATCACCTAGGCCACAAGGAACACAAAGATTGTATTGTAACAAGTCTCTCTTGATGAAAGAAATCATAATACAAATGCCTATTGGAGGGGGGGCCGGCTTCACATAAATCCAGTCCTCAATTGTTGTCATGTTCTCTAAACTCTCTTTCTTGCAAAATTACTGTTCATGACCAAGTTAACTAAATGCTATGTTTATGTTGCTACTATCAATTATGTTCACCCGCTATGCTCACAAAGTAATTTCTCAAAAGTACTCTCTCTAATTTCTGCTACTTTGAAGTTAATAGGCCAATTCCATTACATTGGTATCAGAGCATTTGGTTTCTCTTTTCTTGCTTAAGAAGAGAGGTCCTTAAGTAGCCCATAAATGGTTTATTTTGCTAATTATATTAGGGTAAGTGGGATTGGGATCTATTATCGGTTTTGTTGAGCCCACTATGTGGGATATGGTGCAAACCTTGGGAGCTTTGGACTTAATAATGGAGTCTTTTTAGACTTACCTATGGCTTTACCATTATTGAGCCATAAGAAGTCTGAAAGCTGGTAAGCACAATCAAGTGGCTAATGCACTTTCACGACAACCAAAAGTTAATGCTGTGTCTATAGCTACTCGCAATGATCTATCTTCTATGATAGATGAGTATGCTACTGACCGTGATTTTAGAGACATAATGTCAACTCTTGCTTTGGGGAAGAAAGAGGAACCATTCACCTTGTAGGATGGTTATCTTCTCCACGGAAATAGGCTATGTGTTACCCATTCCCTTTGTGAGAAAGTTATTTCTATTGGCCTACCATGAAAGTGGATATACAAAAGTATGTTTCAAAATGTGTAGTATACCAAAAGACCAAATATGATAGAGGGAAGCAACCTGGATCAGTCCAGCCATTGCCTATCCCAAATTCATCATGGGAGAGTATATCCATGGATTTCATCTTTGATTACCCAAGTCTATCCATGGGAATACGGGAATATGGACAATAGCCGACAAGTTTAGCAAGCAAGCACACTTTATTCCTGTGAAAAAGACTATTAAGGTATGACAACTCTCTTCATATCACAAATTTTCAAACACCATAGATTACCAACATCCATCGTGTCAGATAGAGATCTTAAAATGACCAGTAATTTTTGGAAAGGTCTCTTTGAAAATCTAGGAATAAGATTGAATTTCTCTTCGGTCTATCACCCACAAACAGATGGAAAAAGTGAGGTAGCCAATCTTACGATACTCGATCTACTAAAAACTTAGGTTATAGAAGTAAATCAACGCTCACAATGGAAAAAGTACTTACCTCTTGTAGAGTATGCCTACAATAATACTGTACATACTTCTATGGGAAAAGCACTTTTTGAGATCATTGAGGGAAGACCTAAAAGTCCCTTGCTACTCAAAGTACATGGAAAGATCTTTGTTGTCGATGAGTATAGCCGTGACCTACAAGAATCTTTTCAAAAGATTAAGGAGGCTATATTCATTTCTCAACAAAGGCAAAAAGCTACTGCTGACAAGCGCACAAGGGCCTTAATATTCAAAGAATTTGATTGGGTCTTACTTAAGTTTCCTAAGGCTCGATTGAGGCAAACAACGACCAAAAATCCTACGGGCCATCAAAACTATTATGCTAAGCTAGCAAAAAGATACTATGGTCCTTTCCAAATGTTGAAGCCTATCAATGAGACGGCTTATCAACTCATGTTGCTCAACCATTGGCTCATACACAATGCTTTTCATGTGAGCCTACTAAAACCCTACAAAGGAGATGCACCAAGTGAACCAATTATTGAAGACCCTCCCGAAGTTGAAGACCAAGTAGAGGTGCTACAACCCAAAGCTATTCTTTGGCATGAAGACAAGGTACTACAACATGGTAAGATTATATGGCGATATCTTATTAAGTTAAGAAATTATCCTTTTGAAGATGCTAGATGGATGCAAGGAATACAACTTAAGGATAGTATGAACCTTGTCAATGCTTACAATGCTACATTAGAGTAAGACAATGTACAAATTTCTAAATTTCTTTTAAATGACCAACGTTTTTGTCTTATAAGACTAGTTCTCTTTTTATTGTGCGCAAATTTAAATAGTATGCATGCTTACAATCATGTTTGTGACGACGACGTCTCTCAAACACTGAGTAGAATTTATCACTCTACTTAGGAACATGAAATGGACTAAAGAGCAAACATGTTTGCGACAGCTATGTCTCCCAAGCACCAAATGGATTAGTCATCCATCTTGGAAAGATGTCATAGGGGCAAAAGGGATCCTCTACCCGCTAAGTAAGATTGACTAATGACTAAGGCTTTATCTCTTCTACCTCATAGTCGAGGACCACTATGATTTCAAGAGAGAGGTAATGTCATAAAATCTAATATCTAACCAACCCAAATGATTTTCTCATATTAAACTGATCATTTCATGTGGGAGAAGAAATGGGAACTATCTCAACACGGGGCCAATGGTAATGGGGCCCAAATGAGATATGGCCTATCAAGAGAAAGGCTAACCAATGGAGCATAAAGACCTTAGGGTTAGCTTCATTGAAGACATCCAATAGTTAGTGTAAAATTCCTTTGACCTTAGGTATGCTAGGACTGAGCTTGAGATGGGAACCCGGCCCAGGCTTAAGGTGCTTGAGATGCTTGACGTGCTTGATGACTAAGATGCTTGAGGTGCTTGTCATGCTAGGTTTGTACTTGAGGTAGGAACCCGGTCCAAGATTGAGGGGCTTAAGGACCAAGATTCTGGTGGGAACCACGTCCAAATTTGAGTGGCTTGAGGTGTGCAAACTTCAACACTAATCCCTACAAGGAGGGGGTGAGAGAGGGGATGAGAGAGAACGCCCACACACTCACTCAAGGCAATATTGGTACAAAGAAAGCAAAAGGGACACTTGTTAAGTTCCTCCTCATGTTGCCCTCATGGTGTGCCTAAAGCCTATTGGTTGGCCACCCAAGGGGTCCAATGATAATTTAGAAGATTTAATTAATTGTTTTTACATTTATCAAGTCCTCTCTCTCAAAGGGGAAAGGGGGACACTTGTCCCAAGGCTACCCTTGTTACTTGATTTACCTCTTGCTTGGTTGTGATTGGCTAGGCTTAGCTTCAAGCATGAGCTACAAGGGGGGGGGGGGGGGGAGGGGGGGTCGACCAAAGCAAGTAGAGGGCCTGATTAGGGGGTACTCTCTCTCTCTCTCTCTCTCTCTCTCTCTCTCTCTCTCTCTCTCTCTCTCTCTCTCCCCTTCGCCCACACACTCTCATTGTGTGAAGTGCAAAGTGCAAGAGCTCCCTCTCCTTCTCCAAGCAAGTAGAGAGGTTGAGAGCCTACACCAACACTCTTGCCTACGGAATGCAAATCCAACCAAGATCCATGCTTCGATGCTTAATCTTACCATATTCTCCATCTTCATTACTATGCTATTATTATGCTAGCAAGAAGAGTGATGATAAGTGAGGAACTAGTTCTTTCTCCTATGAAATGTTTCTTCTTCCTCTTCCCTACCCTCATTCCCTGCTAGCTCTCTCCACCTTCAAAGGTGTTTGAGGTCTTGGGACTGACGCTTGGGATAGTTAATGCTTTCCACAAAGTTTATGTTATGCTCATAATGCATGGAGATTTCCATCTTCATTGCATCACCTAGGTCACAAGGAACACAAAAAATGTATTGTAACAAGTCTCTCTTGATGGGAGACATCATAATACAAATGCCTATTGGAGGGGGGATCGGCTGCATATAAATCCGGTCCTCAACTGTTGTCATGTTATCTAAACTCTCCCTCTTGCAAAAGTATTTTTCATGCCAAGTTAACTAAATGCTATGTTTATGTGGATACTATCAATTATGTTCGCTTGCTATGCTGACAAAGTAATTTCTCAAAAGTACTTTCTCTAATTTCCGCTACTCTAAAGTTAATAGGCCAACTCCATTACAATAGATATGAAGCACTCGATGCTTCTAGAATATCTTGATCAATATATTCCTCGATCCTTCTTCCTTATCTAGATCCAAAGTGGTCTCCCCTTACACATCCACATCATTTCGGCGATTCGACATACGAGCATTGTTTGGTAAGATCATATGGCTTCTTTTAGCATATGTGTTGGTAAGAACATTAAGCTTTCTTCCATTTCCAAATTTCTAGTAGCTTTTCTCACTCACCATGTTAGTTTTCGTTTCCATCTTGCATGTAGAGACTTTTATCGGTGCCATTGTCTGTCTTTGTATGCATCTTAGGATTTGTGGTTATGCCGCACTAAGAATAACCATGTCTTTGAACTAATCTTGATTTTTTTCAAAGGGTGTTTTGCATTCCTTTTATGCTTTCAAAATCATTTTTTCATTCCCAAAAAATGATCTCTCATTCTCTATTACCGAATCCCATTAGTAAATTGAGTATACACCTTAACTACAAATTCTACAAGATAATACTACCCACACTTACCTGAACTTTGATCTACCTTAATATGCCTTCAACTTTAGATCCATCAACCTTTTTGCCCTTGAAATTCTTGGCTTTCTGTTGAAAACTACAAATGATTTATGTGGGTGACAATGCATCCAAGTTCACGAGGTCTACACAAGGTGTCAAGGGGACATATGGCTTCTCAGACACATCATTGGAAGGGAAAAATCATGCATTCAAGAAAAATCAAGATGGCGAGCGTCTCTAGCAAAGGTACAACATGTGTATCTAGCTTCCCAATTGAAGCTTGACACATCCTTGCCTCAACCTAGGTTTCTTGCAAACTATACATGTTCTACTTCTATTTAAATGTTTTGGATTGTCCCGTTTATGCTTTTACCTCTTAAGTTTCTTCAAAAGATTGCAAAATTTGGTATGTTTTTCTTTCATATATTTTCCATCTAACTTTGTAGAGTGGGAGCCAATGTAATCTTTACAAGCCACTTTGATGCTATCCTCTCTCACATAATATACTCTTCTATAGCCATGCTTATGTCACATTGAGTGCTCTTTTATTGGTGAAAATTTGGTATGCAGATACCATATTGCAAGTAAGGCATGTCAACAAAATTCCCATACAAAAGATGGAAGCAAACGATGGATGTATGAGATGTGAAAAAAATGTGGGAAGTGTGTATGGATCTTTGTGCCAAGATATATGAGAGAGGAGAACCAATGTGTAATCAAATGTATGAGAGAGACAATGGTATAATGAGAGGAATAACTCTACTCACAAGAAACCCACTTTGGATACAATGTTGGTACTCTCGAGTACCAAAATTCAAGTACCATAGACCACCAAAATTGGTACTCGAGAGTACCAAAATGGTACTCTCGAGTATCAAAACTAGTACTACACACCACCAAAATTGGTACTGTAACAGACTCTGAACAATACCAATAGTAGAGAGCTAATAGTACCAAAAAGATAATTTGGTATTCTAGAAGTACCAAAGTCTGGTAATGTAGGTACCAAAGCAAGTGTTGTTGCCACCCAAATACATAGTACTAGTACTGAGAGAGAGACTGATGGATTGATCCCTAAACCCAATGATAAGGCTATAGAAACAAGTACAATCAACGTGTTTCTGAGTTATAACACTTTTTACAAGATGTTCTAATGCCTCACAATGTCTCTCAGCTATCTACTCTCTGTACTCTCTCACTACCTCTTTGCAACTAGGTTAGCTTGGTACATATTTATATAGATGTATCTCTGCATCGTCATCATAACTCATTGATTCCTTTGGTAGGTAGCTTCTCGATAATTTGGCAATTTCTTTTTCACATTTTATAAAGAGATCATGGCTGTATCTCTTGGTAGGTAGTTCCCAAGTTGGTATGATGGCCCTTCTTTGTAATTTGCTAGTCTGCAAGCATCCTTGAACTTGGCACCTTCACCAGAAAGGGTGGGAATGGACTTACCTTGACCCGCCCCTTTGATCGAGATAAGTAAACAACAATATCCTTGCTCTTTTATAGACTTCTTGCCTTTGGTCCCAAGCCTTTGACCTAACTAAGTCTACAAGCACTTTAATCAATTCCTCTTATTCTCTTTTATTTTTCCCAACTTAAGTGGTTAAATTAAAATGGAATATACTTTACAAGGTTAAACATTAATATTCATGATAGAAAACCTCTCTATAACACTTCCTATCACCACATAGAAGAGGACGATGAAAATATTTCACTCAAAAGGAGTTTAGCAGATCTCCTCTTACCAATTTCTCAACATGTGGCACAAATCACCCTATAGAAAAGAGAGGGAAAAATCTTGAATTCTAAAATCCATGGGCTTTCATCTTTTTTGCGTCTCTTCACGTACCTTTGATAGGTATCCATAAATGTTCACAAGAATGTACCAAAAAAAAAATTAATAGGAACCCCTTGGAGGAAGACAATCACAAGCCCACTTTACTTGAGATAAAGAACCGAAGAGCAAAGTCGAGAAAATTAAGAACAAAAGATTTGGAAACCTCTAGACTTCAAGAAATATAACCAGTGACTCCCATATGCAAACTCTAGATATGCAAGTGCACAAGAGCACTGCATCCACCATAGGTGCAAAAATGCACGATACACACTCGATACACATGTGATCCGTCAAATACACGGTAGGCACTTGTGCTCCCCAACTCCTCCATTGCCCTTTGCAACACTAATAGCTATTTGTGTTGCTCGAATTTTTCCTCAAAAATCCCATGTAGTCCATGAACAAAATCTAGTAAAATTTTCTTCAGGTTTTAGAGACACTTGGTGTAAATTTATTTAGATGCCATGTGACAGGTGTAGTGGATATGCTGGTGGATGAATGCAAATGATGTTGTATGTGAAAATCTTAGTGAACATGGGACATCGAAGGTGGAGTTTTTTTTTGTCTCATCTTATATTTAGGACATGTTGTGATTTTGGGGGTGATGTAGTATTTTATTTCAAAGACCACAAAGTGAGGATGGGAAATGTATTGTAATTTCCTATGCTAGCCCCATCTCTACTCCAATTTGTGATTTTACATTTTTTAAAGTTTTATCTAGAGTTAGAATGAATGTTTGACCAAAAAATGAACATAGACACACCAGTTATGGATATTGGTTTTGAGTTTTTTTACTAATCTCCAACCTCGGCTCTCATTTTCTTGGTAAGAAGCTTAAGGTTCTAGCTTTGATGCTTGGGTTGTGACATGTCCAAGCTTAAGGTTCCAGCTTGGATGCTTGGGTTGTGACATGCTTAAGCAGCAGAGAGTTTTGCTTTCTCTCTGTTGACATGTATTCGGTATTGAATGCTATCATTCTGTCTTTTGCTACATGTATGAGTTTGTGTCAGGTTGACATGTTTCTATGGATGTGTATAGAGAGATGATCTCTTCTTTGTAAGTATGTGGGATCTCTTGAGTTCATGCATCAACTTACTGATAAGTTACATGCTTGCTTGATGAGTGTGTGTGCATTGTTTGTCTCTTTTAGGTCATGGATTAAGTTTTTGATTAGATATGAAGGATTTCATGCTTCCCATAAAAGCACTATATGAGAGCTTGTAGAAAGGTAGAGTTAGATTGAGCATATGTGCCATCATATGTATAAGTGGCCCAATTTCTATTCTCTCTTGGAGGCTTCAAATTACAAGGATTATGGTAGCAATTGTAAGGGTGCGGGTGCAATAATAGAATTTTGATAAAGACATTTCAGACTATAATTTTTTTGAAAGAGCAAGGTGGATTATGACTAGAAGTGGAAGCCATCATTAGCTAGTATTTTCTTGTGCATAAGAGTTTTCTTATGCATGTGAGTGATGTGCTATCTTTTCTCTTGCTATGTGATCTCCTTTCTCTCACTTCTTTATGTGGCACTACCTTTCTCTCTACCTTCTAATTATTCATAGATTTAGTTGTTTCTTGCCTCATTCATTTCTTATATTGAGCCACCACCTAGACATAGCCCATGGCATAAAGGAAGACAATTGTTTGCAATGACCCCACAACATCCCAAACAAGGTATTGAGTGTAGACAACACACGTGGAGCACCTGTGTTCACTTAGATAATTCTTAATCATGTGATTTAATCTACTATCGATTGGCGCATGTGGTGTGTCTGTTGCGAGGAAAAAGGAAATAGATGCACTCAGTAACCCACGTTTCCCACCCAAAGGATGTGGGTAAGTCATTCAAGGCACTTCCCACTAGGAAGGAGGATTTCCACATGGAGCACATGTAGAGCATTGAAAGAAAGGATGTCAAGAAGTTGACGGATGTACATATGTGTGCTTTAGATTGTTTTGAAAAAACAATGATCCCAAAATAATAAAGGTAGAGCACTATGCCATAATCTATCAAATTTATAATAGGTGGATTGGGGTGAACGGCCAAGCGATTAAATGGAAGTGTAGCTTTCACATAGGTATGCATGTTCCACACTAAGATTTGGTAACTGGGCAAAGTTTGGATCCAAGGGCTGTTAAAATTGTGACCATTTAAAGTCAATTGGAGCAAAAGATAGAGCATGTAACATTTAATGGCCTAGTAACTTGTGTGTAGCGGAAAAACATAGTGAGCATTTCATTAGAATAGATTCTGAATGAGCATAACAAGAGTGCTTGGGTGGAGAGAGCAACAAAAAGCATAACACCTAGTTAGATAGCATGAACAATACTTCAAAAGAGAGAGAAATTAAGCTATTGACAACAGTTGAGGACCGGATTTACATGGAGCCAGTCCCCCCTCCAAAAGGCTTTGTATTATAGGTTTCTCCCATCAAGAGAGACATTTTACACTACAATTCTTCGTGTTCCTTCAATACTAGCTAGTGCAATGAAGATGGAAACTTCAAGCACTAAGCAAAACACTTATAAAACACAACATCAATTCCCTCACGGTCTCAGACCCAAGACCTCACACACCTTCTAAGATGGTGAGAGCTAGCGGAGTATGAGAGTAGATTGAGAGGAAGGAGTAGTCTTACGAGAAAGATGTACATCTCCTCACATAATTACTCATATTAGCATAGCATAACATAGTAATCAGCATGGTAGAGGAGATGAGCATGCATTGAAGCTTGGCTCTTGGTTGGATTTGCATCACAAAGCCAAGAGTTGTTGGTGTAGGCCTCCCTTCTCACAAGCTTGGAGTAGGTGATAAGCTTGAGAAGGATAGAGAGAGTCTTCTTGCTTCACACATGAGATTTTGTGAGTGTGTGAATTATAACATCTTGACAAATTCAGCCCCCTCTCTCTCTCTTGGTCGACCCCTCTTGCATTTTACTCATGCGACACCCCATTGGACCTCTCCGAGCTTAGCCAATGAAATTTTAGCAACATAAGTGATATCCTTCTGACATGTGTCCCCCTTTCCCCTTTTGTGAGAGCTTTAGGTAATTAATTAATGCAACTAAACTCTCATTGGACCCCTTTGTCTCCAGGCCAATAGGAATCAGGCAAACCATTGGGCTACTGAATGCTCATTGGACCCCTTTGGGGACTGTCAAATAGTCTTCTAGAGAGCTTAATTCTTTTTGGTTCTTTTATTAAGTGTTTTTAAATGGATTAAATTAGATTTACTCTAGCCTGATTCTCATTGGTCCACCTCCATGGCCCTCCAATAGGATTTGAGTGCACCTCGTGGGCATCTGGGCTAGGGAGCTGACATGTGTCCCTCATTCCCTTTGTGTAAAGAAAGCTTGTGTGTGTGTGTGTGTGTGTGTGTGTGTGTTTGTCTCTCATCCCCTACTTCCAGGGCTCACCCCTCCTATGTAGGAACACCTGAAGACTTTTTGTACACACACAAAGCATCCAATCTAACTAAGCTTTGACCATTGGACACAACCTTTGAATTTTGGAACCTTAGCATTTTGGAAGTCTTAATGGGCTGAACCTTAGGGTCTTTAAAGCCCATTGTTTCACATTGCTCTTTTGCAGATGGCCCCCCCTTTGGATCCCTACTATGGCCGGTCTGCCAACTTAACCAATATTCTAGCTTATTCTCCCCTGGCACTTTCCCATATTAAATGATCAGTTTAACATGAGAAAATCATTTAAGAGAATTAGATATTAGCTATTATGACAGAGCACCTCAACTCCTCCTGCCATCTTGCAAGTACAAAGTACAAATGATGATAGAACTTCACCTATGTATAAGTAACACCCATATTTAAGAGGGGGAGGCAATGGGATCAAAGGCCGGGAAGATCGCAGCCACAAATATGAAATCAAGAACTAAACCTGGACAGCCTGGGCAATGCATGTTAATTTACAATACAATGTTGTAAAATGGGTTGTGGATACACAATGCATGCGCGAGTGAGGTGGTTAGCCCATGTGGCCCTAAACCCGGACTGCGACGTCACGGGTTCAAATCTCCTCGCCGCACCTCGTTTTTCCCGCTGGTCAGGTTTAATGCACATCTTTTGGCGGCGCGCCTCGTTTTTCTTGCTGGCTAGGTTTAGTGCGCCTCGAAATCCCGCCCCCCAGTCCCAACCATCGATCCCATTACCCCCCCCCCCCCCCCCCCCCCCCCCCCCCCCCCCCCCCCCCCCCCCCCCAACATTAAATATGGGTGTCACTTAGTGCCAAGGGAATGCTTGCTGTAGAGACAACATAGAATTAGAAGTTATATGGAAGTGTTAGAAGGTTAATAACAATAGATGCGTTGTGAGGTGATGCTGCTCATCCTCCACACTATCTCGCATGGGCATGCTCAAATGGGATCGACGGTTGAGGTGATTTGGGCCGTCAAATGCACATTTGTAAATTCGGCGCATTTGGTTAATTCGAAGAGAAAAGTAAATTCGGGCAAGCTTGTAAATTTGGGTCAATCCGCACGCCGGTCTTGAACCCCCGACCTCCCCTTCACAAGCCATGTGCACTAACCACTACGCTCTCATGCGTACATTGAAATATAGTTTATTCGAGTATGTCATATTGTAAATGTGGACCGATTAATAAATTCGAGCAACATAATAAATTCGGGGCAACGCGAGATCTGATGGTCCATGATTGATGTGCCCCGCATTTTCCTCCTCCACCATTGATCCCATTTGAGCATGCTCGTGTGATATAATGATGAGGGTTGCTCATGGAGGTTTTTGCTTAATAGCCTCCAAGAGAAAGGTGATTGTGCCCAAATCACCTCACCAAAGGCACATGTATTTTTACGGCTAATTAACTATAATAGTATCAAATACAAATATTATAGAGGCAATGATAGAGTTGCAATTGATTATAATGATAAAATCCTACTTGCTTGTTGAAGACAAAAAGGTATATGAAAAGATCTACTAACATAATATGGCGGAAGGGGGAGCCTTTTACATGTGTGGCAATCTGCAAACTGAAAGTTAAAATCCAAAACAAAAACAAGCTCCTTTGCACGCGATAAAGAGGGAGAGAGGGGGAGAGAGAGAGGCCGCCGAAGGCGGTCGGCTATACTAGTATCTAAAAAGACCAAATATGTAGTAGACAAAGCAATAATGGTGGATGTGCACTAGGCAGAAGGTGCTCTTAATGTCATCCAAATGCACTTGCAATGTGATGCTCCTTACAGAGTTTTGCTTGAAAACATTTCAATGAAAGGGGGCCAAACAAACCCACCTCATAGAAGGGACATATGTTCAGACGGTTAGTTGACTATTCTGTATCAAATATTGATATTATAAAGAGCTTACCACTACTATAGTAAATTATAGTAGTGTGATTTTACAATATCAATATTCCAAATAGCCTTTTGGAGGCTAGTGTCGTAAATTCTCACAAAAAGAAATATGTGGTGCTATAAGTCTGAGAGGGGCTCTTGGTATGAATCCCCACGATTGGGGACCTAGCCTTAGAAAAAGGTGTTTCCATGCTTCTAGTGGTCTGATCAGTTGTCCAAAAGCCCACTCACTAAGTAGGAGGTTTGCCAAAGTGTCTCATTAAACGATATCTTACAAGATACCATGAAAGACTAAAGACTTTTACTTCGAGACAAGGAAAGAAAAGCAAAATGTTTTAAGCTGTCGTTTCCCACGTGGAGGAGAAAGAGGGAAGGAGAGAGAGAAAGAGAATCGAGGTACTCTTTAGTTTGTCAAAATGCCCTAAATGCCTTGTATCTATTCAAGATTTTATAATCTTTATTCCTTTTTGGACAATTGAGATGAGTGCCTAGCATGTACTTTGCCACAAATTACCTTGCAAAAAAAGGAAATTATGTCTAAAATGAATGAAGCAATTCATCTCCAAAGCTTACATAACCAACTCCAATTCTAGTTTTATCATCTTGTTGTATTGATAGACAATCAGTCTTCTGGTAAAAGACTACGATTTTCACAGTAGGGATATTTAAGGTAATTTATGCCAAATTACCTTATGTCTAAAAATGATGAAGCAATTCATTTCCAAAGCCTACACTGGAGTTCTAGTTTTAGCATCTTGTATTGATAGACAATCAATCTTCTTATGGAAAGCTATAATTTTTTTTAATCTTCGGGGATATTTAATCTCACAACTAGGGGTATTCCGGGAATCTGGACAATTGTGGAGGGCATTTTGGGAATTTATGACAAAATATTAGGGATGGTTGAATGGGGTGCATCTCTGGACAGGTGGCGCAAGAACATGTGTGCCTCAAGACACGTCACACATGCAGCAGTGAAACGCGAGAGAGAGAGAGAGAGAGAGAGAGAGAGAGAGAGAGAGAGAGAGAGAGAGGGGTGCAGCTCTTGCAGTGCATGAATGAATACATCGGGACTCGGCGACTCTCTCTCTCTCTCTCTCTCTCTCTCTTACAGGCACTCTGTCATGATCAAGAAGGTTGATGGCAGATCAGTAGCGAAAGCAGGGGAGAAGGATGCTGCTCGATAATAAGTGAAGCATGGATAAGGGTACAGAGCGGCATTGTGAGGCTGTCTCTCTCTCTCTCTCTCTCTCTCTCTCTTTTACTTATGAGGGCTTCACAATTGAGCATGCCAATAGTCCAAAGGAGGGGCTTTAGAGCACAAATGGAAGCTTAGATTAGAGGCTACAAGAATGCGCTAACAATAATTAAGATAACATTTGTGCGTCTTGACAAGTTATTAGTCCTTAGAGATGATCATTCAAACCCACCTTTATTCCCCCCTATTTTTTTTGCATACTCACAATTGTGAGTTACTTTGGAAAGGGAGGAGCACGAATTCCCATCTTTGCAACACACTTTCTTAACTAGCCTCTCCTTGATATAAAAGTCTAGCAAAAATGTAGTGTCTTCATCCATCTCTCCATCTCTGTTTGTGAAATTTTAAGAAATGGCACACTCTCTTTTGGATTCCTCCTAGTGCTTATTGCTCTCATGAGATCACTCCTATCTCATGGAAATAAAGCCAACAATTGGGGATCAATATCCTTAACTCTTATGTCAATTGGGGATACAAGATGTCAATACCATTAACTCTTATGTCTTCGATAAGGTTGTAAGTGACCATACCATATCCAAGAGGAAAATCATGTAAGTTGATGCACCATTGACCCAAAATCTTGTACATTTGGGTCTAGTAAACTGGCTCTCCTCCTTGAGGTTGAGATCTTGCTACACTAGGTCCTACATTTGGGGAGAAGTATATGTATCATGAGTTTAATCATTTCTAGCTAATCGTGGGATAAAACACCAATGTATAGTGCCATATACACCTCAACAAAATGGTGTTGTTGAAAGGAAGAAGAGGTCGCTTACAGAGATGGCACGATGTATGGTCAAGATTCAAGCTTTTTCACATTCGTTTTGGCTTGAGTCTATCATGTGTGCTAGTTATGTACTTAATAGGTGTCCTACCAAAGCCTTACAATCTATGACTCCTTATGAAACATGGCATGATAAAAAGCCATCTATTGGCAACATGCACATTGTTGGTTGTTTAGTTTATGCTTTGGTGCCACAATCGTAGTGCAAAAAATTGAATGATAAGGCTCTTAAGTGCGTTTTTTGCTAGTTATAGTATTGAAAAAAAAGTTATAGGTTATGCTATCCAAAAATAAAATGTATCTTGGTTGCACAAGATATTGTGTTTGTGGAAGATTCCTTTCAGCCTTTGTTATCATGTACCAAAGACAACAATGTAAGCTCACATGACATTTATGACACCTTGTTGCCTTTTTTTTAATGGTGGAAACTTGAATGTAAATTTCAATGAAACAAAAGTACAACCTATAGGGGTTTTTGAAGATGTTATGAACTAGCCTATCACTGATGCAAATGTATATATGTACTTGATGTGGAAAGGGAAGAGAATGAGGAGGCTAGAGGTTTGCCAAAATGGTTGGGACATACTTTGTGTGACAATAAATTGGAGGCACCTATGTCTATTCGTACTCGTTCAGGTTCTCGCCATTCATCTTATGCATCATATTGTTATGCTTTGGTTGTTTCTGGTTTATGTGATAAGGAGGAACCTCTTTCTTTTGATGAAGCACAAAATTTAAAAAATTGGATGGCTGCCATGCAATCAGAATATGATGCTCTTATAGAAATTGGATGGCTGTCATACAATCAACATATGATGCACTTATAGAAATTGACACATTGAATTTAATTGGGACGAAGTGGGTTTACAAGTTGAAACATAAGCACCAAATGGTGAGATTGATTGCTACAAGGCTAGACTTGTTGCAAAATGTTATGCACAACAAAAAGGCATGGATTATATGAAGAGACCTTTGTTCTCACTTGTTGTATGACTACTATTCATTTTCTATGTGCACTGGCGGCCTATCGTGGATGGAATGTACATCAATCAGACATTGTTACTGCTTTCTTGAAGGGTGATATATTTGAGAAAGTTTATGTAATGATATCTTGCGGTTTTTTCAAGAAATGATAAGAAAATAAAGTGTGAAAGTGTAAGAAAGTTGACACTCATTTGGTTAAACAAGGCTTTTGTTAACAGTCCAAATGAAAGCACTTTGTATGTCAACCGTGAGGGTGATGTATTTATCATCAACATTCTATATGTAGATGATTAGTTGACTATTGGTCCAAATGAGACACACATTGCTGAATGCAAAGCTGATTTGAATGCTACTTTCGAGATGAAAGACTTGGGGCTTTTGCATCATTACTTGGTCATACAATTTAAGCAGTGTGAAGGAGGTATTGCCTTGTGTCAAACAAGCTACATAGAGACATTGCTTTGTAAGTTTGACCTTGAGGACTGCAAACCTATTGCTACCTTAGTTGAAAAAGGCTTGAAGTTAAGTCTTCATGATGCTGGTGATCTTGTCAATGTCACTCATGGCTGATTTAGGTCATGGACAGGACACTTCCAACATCATCTATAGTGACAATTAGAGCACATTGGTAGTTACAAGAAATTGAAATTTTCATTCTAACACAAAGCACATTGAGGTGCCTTATCACTTTGTTAGAGAGAGACTCTTAGCAAGAGAGACCAGCTTGGCTTATGTGCCGATACATGGCAACCTTGTGGATCTGTTCACAAAGGCATTGCGTTGGGAGAACTTTAAGCTTTCCCTTTGTGGATTGATCATGTCCTGAGGGCATGGCACTTCCTTATACTCTATGTGCTAGCTCGTATTCACCACATCACTCCCAGGGGGAATTTGTTACCATATATGTGGTAGTGATGTGTGTGAACACACATCACTACCACATATGTGGTAGTGATGTGTGTGAACACACTTAGGACTGTCAATGCAATTTTTCCCTCACTAGGAGTCTTTTTCCCTTGTGCATTGTATATATGCCCATTATTCTAGGACTAATTTATCTTTCCATTTGTGCACTACGCAATATACTCTTTGATGTGTGTCTTGAGCTTCTTCATCTTTGCCAATCCGTGCGTGTTTCCTGGTAATTCAAATTAGGTCTCCCTAGATCTCAGGGATTTCATATTCACGTGATCACGCGTTTTTTTTGTGATCACATTGTTAACTAACTAAATTCTCAATTCACAAGTCTTCACATTCACAAAAAATGACATGATGACTTGAAGGGAATCTGGAGTTCTGGTGAGATTTTCCCTCCTGTACAGCATTATAGCTCGTCGGGCGACATAGCCAACCCGATGCGTAGCCCGGTGGGCCCCTAAGGTATCTATATATAGGGCTCCTAGGGGGGCCAATTTTCTTCACAATTTCCTTTCCCTCCACCTTAGAGCTTCCCAGGTATCCTCATAAAAACAAGACAAAAAATTACAATGAAGATTTTTTTTTTTTGGTATAATCTTAGCATAATCTCATAAGTTCTTTATTTTTTTGTATTAAAGTTGGTATACATTTTTAGGCTAGTTCAATGCTGCTTTTGGCATCAACTCTACTATTGGGCTTGAGATTTCATTAGTCTCATTGAATGATGCCCTACTTTTAGGCTAGTTTGGTTTTTCTTTCAGCATCACCTCCACCATTGGGTTGGAGGTGTCGTTAGTTTCATCAAATGATGCCCTGCTTTTTAGGCTTAGTTCGGTGTTGCTATTGGCATCAGTTCTACTATTGGACTGGAGGTGTTGTTAGTTGCATTGAATGATGCCCTGGTTTTTTACGTTTGTTTAGCAGTGGTCTCGACATTAGCTCCACAAATGGACTGGAAGTGTTGTTATTCCTATTGAATGATGCCCTACTCTTTAAGCTAGTGTTGTCATTAGTTTCAATGAATGAAGTTTATATTTGCTATAAAATTCAAGTTATGTTGTCTTTAAAAATCACGAAATATGTTACCATTGTAGCATAGATGGATCCTATGGAAACGAAGGAGGTCAAAATAAAAAAGTGCGCGTAATATTGATGCACAAGATGTCCATAGCCACACAGCTAGAACCATCTTTGTTTTGCACCCTCCTCTCAAGATGCAGTAGTGGGAAGTTCTGATGCACAAGCTGGGGCAGACTGTGAGCATTTATTATGCAGCTGCTTTAAGTCCCAGTGTGCCATCGGTGTTTACCTCACACCTGAAGCTATTAAGCGTGGTAGAAATCATGACAAATGATGCTACATATTTGTGTCAGAGTGCACCATTGAAGGAGTCACTTGGTTGCAATTGGAAGTGCAATATATGGTCAAGGACTTCAAAGGAGATGCAACAGAGAGTGGCCAATATTTCCCTCTAGAGGCAAGTGTGCAGTTGTTCCATAGGGGTATCATAAGGTGCACAACACAAACACACCAAGAGCCATGGTCCCTCATCTTTCCTCGCTTTAATGGAATGGATCTGGGTGACATGTTAGACTATGTTCCACCCACCTAAAGGCAGATTTTCTAACATACTAGCGACTCAAATGGAAGATCCTAGACACCCCCCACAGAGTAAGAGCCAGAGATGTGCAAGCATATGCTCGATTGGGAACCTTTTTTTATGGATTCTTTGGTGAAGACCACGGCACATGCACACATCAAAGGAATAATACACTATGCCTTTCACCCATGGAACATCATGATTGGTTTCACCAAGAGGGTGTGCCGCATGTGGGTGTCATAGATTGGGGATTGGCTTTGTGTGTGGGCATTGAGAAGCGAGCAACCAACATCAAGGACTCCAAAGAGCATGTCCTACGTCCTTGGAGGGCCCTCGAGCAATGCAACCCTGTTAACCCATGATGCCACCATTATTCTTTTGTGCATGTGCATATGTTTAGTCATGGCGCACCAAATCCATTTAGCAGAGTCTAAAAAAATATGGGCGCCCGTATGTGAAAAGGATGGCAAGCCCTAGATAAGACAGTAACCTAGGGTTTTCAAAGAATTCTCAACATGCAAGCTTTGCTCTTGCTTCAACTCTTCTTGCCTGCCTATGAGAGAGAGAGAGAGAGAGAGAGAGAGAGAGAGAGAGAGAGAGAGAGAGAGAGAGAGAGAGAGAGAGAGAGAGAGAGAGAGAGAGAGAGAGAGAGAGAGAGAGAGCATCGGTGAGCATGGTGGCACGGAGAAGGACGAGCAGCAATGCGGCGGCTTCTTCTTCTCTACGTGCACATGGAGTCCCTCGATGGCAGCACTGTAGGAGGTGAATGACACACTGCCCTCTAGACATAGAGCTTGTTTGCATATGTCAAGTTATGTGCTTATAGCCCTGCAGCTCGTACACGGCGTATAGCAAGTCCTCAGAAGTATAGATTTTTGGCATCGTTGCCGGGAAAATGCTCTGCACCAAGCTCCGTATGTAGCCTGCATACTACATTGCTGAGGTTAATATTTCCTTTTGTTTATAGAGAAAGGTGGGAAGAGTGTGTGTGTGTGTGTGTGTGGTTGTTTTTGCAGATCTATGTTTTGCACTGTCTTTTTAAATTTTATGTCAAAACTGCATTGTATTTATGCAAAACTGAATTTTTGTTGCATTTGTGCAAATTTGCAATTTTGTAAATTTGCATTTCAATAAAGCTGAAGTTCCACAGTTAATAAATCAAAAAAAGAACAAAGGAAAAAATAAAAAAGCCCAGATCATTTTTTATATACATAAAAAAATGTTCACTAAAAGAATTATTGGGATCAAGATCATTCCCCCAACTCGGGCCTCGGTCTTTGATAGATGTATATAGGTAGTGGAGACCTCCATAGTTTCCTCTCAAGTGAAGAAAATAGAGTACCTCATGCTATATATATACCCCAAGTCTAGAGGTCAAAAGGAAGCATGTGGGATTTAAGCTTCATCCTTTCCTTCCACTAGCTTCCTTGGACTTTCCCCCTTTTTCCTACACGTTCGACTATTTGGGGGCCATGAGAGTTTTTGGTAGCCAAATCGTGTGCTGTAAAGCGCAAATTCCTCTAAAGATACGCTCGTTTTGAGGTATCACAGGACCTATTCCGTCTCACGCACATAAAAAGGGGTTTAAAAATAAAAAAATACAAAACAAACAAAACCAAGTAAAAAATAAAAAAATAAAAAACAAAACCAAGAGAAAAGGCGATGGTGAGCCATAATGCTTCCACTTCAAGCTGCCAAGCTTAGAGGGGATATTTCGCGCCGAAAATTGGGAGTATGACTTACAAACTGATACATTGACCGACCTGTACATAGGTTGCACATACCATATGGGGTGGTTAGAGGTGGATTGTGTGTTTGGGGACACAAGTTTAGAGGAGCGCCAACAGATGATCTGTGATATCATCCATGGTGACATCCAATTAGGGAGGAAAGACCATGGAATTAACATTCCTTCAACAGATCCTATGGGATTCTTGGATATGGGAAAGGCCAAACAACCAACCCTATCACAAATGGAGACTCCCTCAGTGAGTCCCATTGATCCTTCATATGTTGTTTCACCTAGATTCTCGATACCCTCTGGACCCACAAGCAATAGTTTCACATTCCCAAATTTAGCTCATCTTTCCCTCGAAGAATCTATGGCTACTATGCTTGTCCCACCAAAAAGTACACCTTGGATCTCATTTGTGAGTAAAGCACCTCTAGATAGTAGCACAATGCCCACAAAAATACCTACAAGTGTACATTAATCATATGTACCTATGGGCCCTCATACTTATGTAGCTCCCACACCCCCGATTGTTTTGACAGTCTACACTCCACAACCACCCTATCCGAGTACTCATTCTAGTGGGGCCGTACCAGCTAGTATTAACATGTCATATCCTATGTCTGCTATGCCTAGGGCTACACATATGAACTTTGGGCCACCACATGGCACAACATCATTATCTATCTTGGGACCCGAGGATCACCCATATGCCTAACCCAATGCCAACCCCCATTTAATGCAGTCCCAAGAGCGACTGTCCCCACTATACCTGCTCACTTGGGTGACTTGGCAACGTTTGCTCAAGCTATCAATCGATCTATTGCTGACAATATGTGTAAAATGCTTGTTAGAGAGCCTAGAAGTAGGGCAATACAAGTGGCCAAGATACACAAAAATACAGTGGTGACGGGGATGCTAGAAAGCACATCGAAGTATTTGCACAAACATATGATTTCGTAGGAGAACACAACGAACTACATGAGAGAAATGCTTTAAGTCTTATTTTGAGTGGGAAGTCTTGGGATTGGTATAGGACCTTAAGGATTGGAGAGAAAACAATTTACCCTACTCTTTGAAGATTGTTCCTAGAGGAGTATATACGAAGAGGTGTGCTTTGGAGTGTAGCATCTCGGCTCCAGAAAGCCCAACAAGAGGAAGGAGAGTTAGTGAGAGACTTTATTAGTTGCTTGAAGCATTTGAATTATCGTTGCTATCCAAATGAGCGCTTCAATAATAATCAGTTGCTCGATAGATTCATTAAGGATATCTATAATGACCTAATCATTAGGGGTATCACCAATTGGGAAGAAGTCACCACCAATGCAATCCAATTGGAGGACAATTTAATGATTCAAGGAGAAAGAGTGTCTTTTGAGCCTAAGTCTACTAGCTCGCAAGCATCGGGGCATGAGCCAATGACCATAAAGCCTTTTGTTAAAGAGCCAAAGATATATGAGATGACTTTAGCAAATCTCACCAAGGCCATTCAAGAAAGTCTTAGAGATATCATGCCTCACAAAACAATCATATGTATCCAAGAAGGGAACAACAATGGTGCTCATATTGCTTTGGTCCACATAGCAATAGTGAATGCCCTACATTTAGAGTAAAATTTCAATGGGAATTGCAATGCATGTGGTAGGTACAGTCACCAAGATAAGAATTGTATAATGTTCAAACGTGTGATGACGAATAGACCACCCTTCGCCTGAACGGATTCACCTCGAGTTGCTGCATTGATGCCTGCTCCACCTCTTGAACAACTATCACAACACATGGTTGTTAGAACCCAAAATGTTGCTCAAGCTACAAGCTACCACCTCCAGTGCTAGGACCATAGCCCCACATCCAAGAGTCACCCCTGTGAATCATATGGGTTGCGAGCCATCTAGTGCTTGTTTGGAAGGCTGTGAAGAAGATATAGACCCTAATATTTCGTATGGGATGGATGCACTTGAAGATTTTCCACAAATACTATATGGAGAACTCCTGGGGATAAGTCAAACATATTTATCAAGTAGCTGCTCTTACAACAAGAGGCCAAAATATCAATCTCACTGCCAAGAGACCACCTCTTCAGTGGTATGAGTGTGGAGGTCCACGTCGTGTAGCTGAGTGCCGATTAGACTACAAAAGAATGCCACACTAGTGCATACCAATCAAGGGAGCACATCTACAATGCCAATACTCATGTGTAATTCATGTGGCATAGATAATTTGATTTTCCAATGTCCTAATAATCCGAGTGCACCAAGGATCACGCCATTGAACTTAATTGAGATTACTGAGGTGTCATCACAAAGTACACTGGTAGTACACAGTAAATGTACTCACATGCTCGATGCTCCAAAACCAAAATTATATTCTTGAAGAAAGAGATATGGCATCAATTGCCCAATCCAAGAAGACAAAGGAAACACGAAGAAAGAGATCACAGAAGGTAACGAAGTCAAACCCCAATTCAAAAACTAACATAGGGACTGGTGACGACCCCATGTATATGAAGGACATTGAAAATGATTTGTCTCACGGAGACTAAAATACCATTAGAAAAGAAAAAAACAAGGAGGATCATGATGAGCCACAATGGACACAACCCATGGAACATTGGAAGAAGATCGGAACTTACCCAAACCCTATAGAGGAGATCGAGTGAGTCAAGCAATTAAGGAGTTTGGTAGATGAGACCCAAAGGGAGCTAGAACCAACACCTAGGAAGATCCAAATTACAGACAATGTTTCCTACACAAAATCAACCTCACAAAGACCATAGACCACTAGCCATACCTAGTGTCATCCAAGAAGAAAGCAACTTTAAGTCATTGGGAAGTGGGTGTACTCCCTTCGTGTTGGAGAGAATGTTTACAAAGGGATTATCTCACCCTATTGAAGAAATGGAGATCCCATCTTCCCCAAGTCAAGGGATTGAAGGCCAAAAAGTTTCTTTAAATATTGCCAAATTGATGGATTTCATGGTTTCAGAAGTTAGAACCACCATCATGTCTAAAATATATGGGGACCCTGAGCTATTCCTAACTCTTCGAGGTTTCCTAAATGGAGAACTGAAGGTCGGGTTACTTGTCAGTAGAGGAGGAAACCATAGATCCACAACCCAATCTGGATGAGAACTCCGTTCTCAAAATACCTGTCAATAAGTTAGGACAATACTTTGAAGGCAATGAATCCAATAGGACCCTACCAATCACTACCAAAGGATTAACTGTGAAGGGAATCCTTGATGGTGGTTCTGGGGTTAACATTGTAATTAAAAATTGATGGGAATCGATGGAGAGACCTCACCTTTGGACTACAAACATAGTGATAAAGATGGAAAATGGGACCATTGTTAAACCTATTAGGATGCTAGAATATATCAATATCAAGGTCCTTGGACACAAGGTAAGGCACACCTTCATTATTATGAATTTTTCCAAGCACACTATGTCATCTGAAATGATCTTAGGATGTCCTTTCATGAAGGAAGCAAAAATGCTGTATGCCTGGTCTAAAAACCATGTCTACTTATAGTTCCAAGACTCTGTCATTCGCGTTGATCTTGTGACTGATCGAGCGCATCCTCTAGGAAACAAATTTATAATTGACCTTTGATTTGACACCACAATTCACTTGGCCCCATTGCAGTATTGTTACACGTGTAAAAAGGACACCGATGTTGGGAAAGATTCCCCTTACATGGATGTTCTACCTAGAATGGCTGAGTCTAACAACATGGACTGGGTCCACCTAGCAGCAACCATAGACACTTGGGGAAATATAGGGATGACTTAGGTAACACCTGAGGGGGACGAAGTGCCACAACTCGTACCTTTTAAATATGATAGGAATAATGCATATAGCTTTCAATGACCTACAAGATGAAGGCTTGACTGACATTGGAACCAATAGATACTTAGAAGATTATAGCCTACTCGATTTGGAGTCGGAATCACCAGTTGAAATTGACCTTGAGGACGAAGAATCGTAGTTAAATATTGGTGCAAATATGTGGGGACAAACCATTCAAGGCCTCCAGTGGTACCCTAGATGGCAATCTATCCTGGAGAGGAGAAGACACGAGTAGCGATTCATCTAGTGACTTTGCACTAGAGACTGGCCAGAATAAAAAATTAGACAAGATGATTAAGCCATATAAGAGGCAATGATATCGAGCAAATTACGTGCTAGGATAAATGAAAAGAAATCTATGGAAAAATGGCTCAGTTATATGGGGGCATGTGATACTCATTGGAAGTTGGTAGATAATTGGCGTGAATATCTTCAAAGCGTCATGTGGTGCAGCCCACAAGCCATCGATATTGCATAGTTAGAGGCTGCAGATAAGACAAAGTTGAGCCGTATTGTAAGGAGACGTCAAAACCAAGAGTTAGCTCAACAACTAAGGGAAGTGAAAGAAAAATCACAATCCACGACACAACAAGATCCCATGAACTTACACCCTAACCTGATCATTTCAAATCCTACACCATGGAGGAGCATAAGGTTGTGTATACAAAGGCCCAAAGAACACCTACTAATGGAAGTAATGGTGTCTATTACGCTCCGTCGATAACTAAAGAAATAGAGTTAACCGACCCAGGTGAGGACTCCAAACCTATTTTCATTGCCCAATACCTAAAAGAGACTGAAGAATATGTACTTAAGAAGCTCCTCAAGGAATACAAGGATATATTTTCTTGGATATATCATGACATAAAAGGCGTTCCACCTTCCATAGTGCAACATAAAATTCCAATGATTAGCACTCCTAAACCAATCCAATAAAGACCCTACCCAATGAATCCTAAGTATGCAAAGATCATTCAGGAAGAACTCAAAAAGCTTATCAAATGTGGATTCATATACTTGATTGAGCACTCATAATGGGTGTCTCCAATAGTTATTGTGCCAAAAAAGAATGGGAAACTCAGAGTGTGTGTGGATCTCAAGAAGGTTAATGCTGCCACTAGAAGAAGAGTCGAAGGAAAGGAAGCTTATAGCTTTTAAGATGGGTACTCTGGTTACAATCAAATCACGATTGCACTAGAGGACCAAGCTAAAATCGCTTTTATAACTAAATTTGGAGTGTTTGCATTTCGTGTTATGGCTTTTGGCTTAACTAATGACCCTGCTACATTCCAAAGATTAATAAACACTGCTTTTAGGAAATATTTCAGGGAGTTTTTGGAAGTTTTTTTAGATGACCTTTGTGTTTATTTTTCATGGAAAGAATATCTATATGTTTACGAAAAGTGTTTGAAAGGTCCAAATTGTATCGCATCTTGTTGAACCCTTTCAAATGCCAATTTTGGGTTAAGCATGGAGTTATTTTAGGGTATATTGTGTCCAAAGATTCATGGGACATGTTGGTTATTACGACGATTTATTTTAAACTTTGTTGAGATAGCTCGTCCATTGTACAAGCTTCTTATTGAGTTTCATTGGATCGAGGAGTGTGACCATGCTTATGAATTATTAAAAAGGGCCCTAAAAAGTGCTCCAATCCTGCAAGTGCCCAATTGGAATGTAATTTCCATGTACATATTGATGCGTAAAACGTTTTCTATTGGGTGTGTTTTAGCTCAACCAGGAGAACATCAATTGGACTGCCCCATTAGCTTTGCAAGTCGCCAACTAAATGATGCTGAGAGGAACTACACAACTACAGAGTGGGAAGGTTTAGCTATGATTTATGAAGTAAAGAAATTTTGCTATTACCTTCTTGCCAACAAGTTTATTTTTTATGTGGATCATCAAGCATTGTTGTATCTAGTAAACAAACCACGTTCACAAGAATAATTACACGATGGTTATTAATTCTTCTTGAGTTTGATTTTATCGTCCTGGTGAGACCTAGTAAAAGACATGTCATGGCTTATCATTTGTCTTGCATACCCAATGGTGAAGCCCCTATTGGAATCGATGATGAATTGCCCGATACTTCCTATGCCTAGGTGAGATCATACCTGAATGGAGTGAGAATATTGTAAACTTTTTAGTTAATGGTTTTTCATCCAAGGAGCTTCGTAAGGATATAAATCAAAAGCTACTAAAGGAATGTGAACCTTATCCTTTAATTGCAAGTACTCTCTACAAGCTAGGGAAGGACGATATTCTTAGACGACGTGCTCGTGAGAATGAGTATTTGTACATACTGCAAGAAGCACACATGGGTATACCCGGGGGACATTTTTTAGGACAACTAATTGCTAAGAAGGTGTTGCAATCATGCTATTGGTGGCCCACCTTATTCAAGGACGCATCACTTTTTGCAAAGGGATGCGATGAATGCCACTGTTACAAGACCACACAATGGAAGGATCGGATGCCCTTACATCCTATTAAAGTGACCCAACCATTTGAAAAATGGGGTTTAGAATTTGTAGGTCCAATTAGTCCTGTAGTCTGTAACACCCAATCCCGATGTATTATTTTTGCGCGATTGACTATGTGACAAAGTGGGAAGAAGCTAAGGCGACACGCAAGGCTGGATGCAAGGTTAACCGCTAAGTTTCTCTATGGAGAACATTATTATGCAATTTAGTTGTTCCTTTGAAATTGTGAGTGATAATGACACTCATTTTGTAAATGAAGTGATAAAGGAACTCACAACAAGCTTCATGATTTCCCACCATAAGTCGTCACTTTATTATCCACAAGAAAATGGCCAAGTTGAGAGTACTATTGGACATAGAAGCTAAACATAATCTATTATCCTCTGGAGTGTGGTGTCAGTTAGGAAAGCGGTCTTTATTTGAAAGTACCATCAAGTCAAGGGTATTAACAAGAAGAAAACTATTGTCTTTGGAATCTTGCACACTCTTATAACTTATGACAACAAGAATGTGGCTCAAAGCTTTTTAGTCATGCATACGGGTGCTATGGAGGGCAACATAAATCTAGGACGTAAGTGGATGTCTGCAACCAAGTGTACTATTGATTGCAAAATGGGAAGTATCACGACATAGAAACAAACTCTCGGTCTTGTCACTTAAGCGACAGTTCCTGATTTATTGCCTCTTGAGGGAACACAAAATGGAACATTGCTTATTCAAGAGGTTGAAACATTTGTCCCTATAGCACAATTCTTTAGAGAATCAACTTTCGTGGTTGAAACAAAGAATGAAGCACAAGACTCATCGTGAATTGTCAAGAGAAACATACAAATGGGTCCCTAAAGCTTCATTAACAACCACTTTTGATGCTCAATCTGGTTTAAAACAAAACCCTCGTAAGAGACACCAACTCACCCCAAAAAAGGTAAGAAAATGTTACGTTTGATTCCAAGGCTACTATGATGGAAACAATCAAATTTGGGTACCTAAACGTATCTTGTGTTCCCCCCTGTCACCTACTAAAGATCCATGTAGGCCAAATCCTGTAACTCCAAAATGATTTGAAGACCACGGGGAAAGGGAAAGATCACAGAATGCTACACACCCGTTCCAGAGCTAGTTTGGGTACCGAAGAAATAACAATTTGTTCCACCTAGCTTAGGAATAGGGAAGTCAAATGAAGCTTCCAGCTCTTCATGTAGTTCATCTACAAAAATACAAGCTTCGACACAACCTCCACCTACCATTGTAAATATCCATAAAAACAAGAAAGTATTTGTACCTCCCATTCTAAGTTCACCATCTACACCAACATTGTAAGTAAGATCATGGGAGAGTACCTTACCACCCTTGCAACTTGATGAAACACCTAGGGTGGTGGAAGACTATTGGTCAAAGACTTCACCCATTACAACTTAAAATGATTGGTTTCAAATACTAACGACAACCTTCCAAAAAGTATGATCTACGCAAGGAAGGGGGAAGTGTTTCTACAACCATCATTCGCTCCCTTCCCTCTTAACCTTCCTCCGTAACCTGTCAACTCTTCAATTGAGGGATTGTATACACATAGCCTTCTACTTATACTAACCAAAAGAAGCAAGAAAGCAAAAACGGTAAATGAGAAAGAGCAACTAGCAACAAGTGTGTACCCTATTGGACCCAACACATAGCCCAAATTTGTACGTCACATCAAGCAGCACAAGAAACAACACTTATGTTCTAGAGACCTAACCAAATCTATCTGTGTTCCTAGACATGGCCAGTTCACCAAAGGCACGTGCTTCTAATTTTTATGAAAGATATCTTTTTTACTTTTCTCAAGTGTATCACATATGCTACCCTGTACTTTCTTGTGAATGGGATTTGGTAGAGAGACTCGTGTGTGAGAAAAATTTTGAGGAGTTAGAATGGATAATACGTCTATGGACTACTAGTGACTCGTACCCAGTAATGAATGTTTCTCTAATGACACCTGCCTATTCTTTTGCACAAGATGAGTATGTACGCATAGCGAGGTCCTTGATTAACATATGTGTACACGAAGATGATGAAGAATGTGAGGAAGACTGTGGCCCCCTGAGAATGATTTTGTTTATCTAGATGATGAGGATAAAGGCCTAGCCTTAAGGATGCCACCGGGTCTATATAATATCCGCTTCCCTTGATTCCATAAGTGATAACAGATAGGTTAGTTAGGAGTCTAGATTTTGTTTCAGCTTGTTTTCCATGAGTTTTAATCTTTTCACACTGCCATGCTTCCAGGAGGTATAGTGCCTTATTGTTTGATATTTTTGTGTAGAAGCATTAAAAGAACTTATATGGATTTCCATCCACATGACTGAGGACATTTCCTTCAACAAAATGAGCAATTCCGTACCTCCAAGTGTACTACTTTCCTTGATTCATGCTTGTGATATTTATATTTTCTACTTGTGGTTTTACCTAGTTTGATTAAGTTCATTTAGTTATGTTTTGTTATCTGTCATTATAGCTATACAAATTTTTCTTTGCTTAGGTTGATGAACTAGAGTTTAGTCTTATGGATGACCTTTGAGGTTAGGAGGCCGTGACTTTAGGTTAACTCATTTACTTGACCACTAGTCATAGTTAGTAAAATTATCTGGGTGTTTAAGACCTTAGGAGTGTTTTAGGCATAGAGAAGCGTGCTCACTTCAACAATGAAAGACACTAGTGAGAATACAAAGCACATGGAAGCAAAAAGAAAAAGTACCATAAAGGTAAAATCTTAAGCTGAAAGAGAAATCTCGGCTTGATTGGTACCTCACTCACATGTATTGTCTATGATACAAAAGCCCTTGAGGTTCCCAGTGTGGGCGCTTTTCTTTGAAAAGCAAAAATCCCTGGACATACAAAATAAGCACACACAGAAAATAATTATGAATAAAAAAAGAACAAAATGATGACATGAAAAAGACTTCCATTAAGCTTAAAGTGAAACATTCAAGCTCTTGTTAACTTCGTTACTACTAGAGTAGTTGTTTTAACCTTAGCCATACCTACCTAATTGATAGAAGCATCCATAAGCCCAAAATTCCTAATTGATTAATCTTATCAAAGTGTAATTTATTTGTCCTTAATGGCAATGTATCATTTCATAATTCTTTGCAATTACTCTTGTCCTCCTGTACTTTTACCTTGCCTTTTCAAACCTTAACAGAACCCAATCACCAGGTGATAACAACAATTCACGACGGTGACGATCAACAGCCTTTTTCTGATTTGTCTGAGTCTTCTCCAAGGCAACTTTAATCTTCTTATACATCTCATCCATGTTCTCAACATATCGATCTGCCTCAAAGAACTTGTCCTTTGTATGCAGAATGGAGGGAACCTTTTTGCCGCCTTCAACAATCTCAAAAGGTGCTTTGCCAGTAGACGAATGCACCGTATTATTGTACGCATACTCAAGCATAGGCAAATACTATTCCCACTTGCCCTTATTATCTGACACATAACATTTCAACAGATCTAAGACAACAGAATTAGCCTCTTCTGACTGTCCATCAATTTGTGGATGAAACGAAGACGAGAACTTGAGTGTAGTGCCCATGTTCTCAAACAATCCTCTCCAAAACAAACTGGTCATGCGAGGATCACGATCACTGATAATCGATTGTGGCATACCATGGTACTTAAACACATTGTACATCAACAAGCGTGCCATCTGATCAGATTTTATCTTCTTCCTGATAGGGATAAAATGGGTCTGCTTGTTGAACCTGCAGATAATGGTCCATATACCATCATTCCCTGTTGGCGTTCTTGGAAGATCAAAGATAAAGTCCATAGCAATGCTTTCCCATGGCTTATCCAGAATCGGCAGTGGTTGTAACAACCCTAGTGCCTTTTGTCTGTCAAACTCGACGTTTTGGCAAACTATGCATGCTCGCACAAAGGCATCCACATCTCTCCTCAAGGTAGGCCAATAGAATAATGTCTCTACCGCTTTAACTGTTGCATCAATGCCACGATGCCCTGCATACGGTGGGACATGACTCTCTTCCTTATGTCGCAGTGGCCTAGTGACACGAAGTCTGCCATGCATCATCATAAAATCATCTCTGAGGAGGTAGTGCTCGTGATGTTGCCCCTCTTGTAACTGTTCAAAGATCCTTGCAAAATCTTCATCAACAGTATATTGTTCCTTCATGTCATCTAACTCATGATGATAAGGGATTGAGATAGCTGAAATTTGTGGCTTTCTTGATAACGCATTAGCCACAACTTTCTTCTTGCCTTCCACATGCATAATCTGGAAGTGGAACATGGAAAGAATGTTTTCCCATCACATATGCTTTTCGGATAACTTTGACTGTGTCAAGAAGTATCGCAAGGTCTGATGATCTGTTTGGACAACAAAATCAGCACCTAAGAGGTAGTGCTTCCAGCTAGAAAGTGCATGAATCATGGCCAAGAGCTCTTTTTCATAGACTTGCATAGTCCTCTCTGGCCCTTGCAAAATTTGGCTTTCATAAGCTACTACTTGGGTCCCGTCCATCTTGCATTAGCACTGCTCCGATGCTACTGCCACACGCGTCACACTGGACCACAAATGACTTCCTAAAATCTGGCAAAACAATAACTGGATCTAATGTCAACTTTTCCTTTAAGAAACTAAAAGCTGAAATCTCTTTTTGGGTCCATCTGAAAGTGACCTCTTTCTTTTGCAAAGCGTGAAGAGGCGATGCTATCTCTGCAAAATTTCTGATAAACCTTCTATAGTAGGAACACAATCCCAAGAAGCTTCTGACATCGTGCACAGTCTTCAAGTCTAGCCATGTCTTGATAGCTTCAACCTTTGCAGGATCCATTCTAACACCATCCTTTGAGACTATGTGGCCCAGAAAGTGGATCTCTTCGAGAAAGAATTCAATTTTATTAGGATTGAGAAGTAACCTGTGACTGCGCAGCTTTCGAACACAATGGTGAAGTGACACCTATGCTCCTCTTCATTCTTCGAATACACTATCATGTCATTGAAGAACGTTCCAACAAACTGTTGATGTGAACGAAAAATCCGGTCCATCATTCTGTTGAACGTAGTAGCAGCATTTGTTAGCCCAGACGGCATCACTAGAAACTCATAAAGACCAAATGTCGTTCTAAACGCAGTCTTGTGCACATCCTCTGGCCTTATACGAATCTGATGGTATCCACTCTTAAGGTCTATCCTGCTGAAAATTGCAGCACCCTCTAAACGATCGAGAATATCATCAATTCTAGGAATAGGAAACCTATTCTTGATGGTATTCTTATTCAACGCATGGTAATCAATACACATGCGCCATGAGCCATCCTTCTTCTGCACTAGGAGCACTGGGGAGCACAAGGGTGAAGAACTAGGCTGAATCAACCCCTTCTCTAATAACTCCTCAAACTGGCCCATAATCTCTTTCTGCTGCGCCGCACTAACCCTGAAGGAGGTCTATTTGGTGGGCTACACCCTGGCACCAAATCTATCCGATGGTCCTCAGGTCTCTCTGGCGACAACTGCGGCGGTAATGAATCAGAAAAACAGTCACTAAACTTTTGCAAAAATGTTGACCTTTCTTTATCTAACACAGATAAATTTGACTGATCACTATATGAGACATCACATGCAAAAATCAAGTACACAGAAAGATGATTCTTTATTACAGGAGTGATAGCAGAAGCGGATACAATAGGGACTGACTCTCTTTTAAGCTTTACATCCAAGATGTGAGTTTTGCCCCTGTGCTGTAAAATGATCTTTTTGTTGTAGGCATCCAAGACTCCATGCACTCGGAACATCCACGGGATCCCCAACAAGGCATCACAACCTTCCAGTGGCATGATGTAGAACTCTTCTGTGTCCACATACAACTAAATATGCAGACGCAGTTTTCCAATGCTGGGAGTAACACACTCTGAGTGGCCAAGACATGCCAACCCTGCCTCTGCTGTGTACCCCATCTCTTCAGCTCTGATGCCCAGCTTCATAGCTAACTCTGGTGAGATAAAGTTGGCTTTGGCACCTGGATCAAAGAAGATAAGTGCCGTCTGATCCCTAACTTTACCCCATGCCCTGCATAACTCACCGGCATCTGTGCTGGGCCTGTCACCCACCATGTCTAGCACTAAACCTGCCGTGGGTTTAGGCTTCTTGCCTTTCTGGTCTTCTTTATCCTCTGAGTCAGCTGGTCTTTTCCTTTGTGGACAATTGATAGAAAAGTGACCAGGCTGCTCGCATATAAAGCATTTGTTCTCAACCATTAGGACCTTCTTTTCCTCGAGCGACTTGCGCACAAAAGGATTCCTTTTCTATTTCTTTGCCTACGCTCCAAAAGTCCCGACTGAATCCTTGTCTATTATGGCCTTTTCTGACCCCTGTGACGCATCAGGAGCCGTTTTCAAAACGGGCTTCTTCACTGAATTTTTCGTTTGCTGCCCTCCTTTGTCACTGCTGGGAAATCCACTGTCCTCTCCTTTCAACAAGGCAAGACCAATGTTCGCAACTTCCATAAGCTGAGTGAGGGTAGCCACTCTGTTCTTTGTACAATAATCGCGAAGCCCTTTAGACAGCCCACAACAATACTTCTCTATCTGCTCTGTCAATGGCACAAATTTGTAGGAGGTCACTGAGAGTAACGCTTTACAAAACCTCCTATTGTATTCCAGCAAGCTCTTGCACGAAGCTGAAGTAAGCTGGTGTCAATCTGTCATGACGTCGGCTTCAAATTCATTTTATAGCCAAGCAGATGAAAACATTTGCTTGAAGTAAACCCCAGTGGCGGGTGCATGTCCTTGCATTAACAATGTCGTCCACCATGTAAGCGCATTGTCCTTTAAGAAAGTGGCGGCTTTCCTGACCTTCGAGGCCTTTGTAAAATTCCTTCCCGCATAAGCTGTATCAAACTACGGGAGGAAGGTGAGGGCCTTTGTCTTATCCTCAAAACCACTGAAGGTACTGAACTTTACAGCTGCACCACCCTCTTCGTAAGCCTTCAGCTTCTCTAGTGCCCCCAAGTTGTCATAAGGGATAGTCTGCAACATGGGCACTGTAGTAGGCATGATCGGCACATCTTGGCCATTCACATTTTGCGTCAGAGGTGCGATATCTGGCTGTTGTCCAGAAAAACCAGCCATGCCAAAATGACCCTGTGGCACCCCAAGCTGGCCCTGGTTGCAGTGAAAACCTTGTTGCATGCCGATACTACCATACATGGGGTTTGGCATGATGCCTTGCATACCCCCGAACATTGTTCCTGGCATGTACGGCTGACTTCCATGCGCATAACCAGCCATACTTTGGAACACCGATCCACCCCCGAAATACCCATGATGTATCGTGAGTGGTGGAAAAACTGAGTGCATAGCCTGGTATCCAGTTCCCTGTCCATTCAAGACAGCATGCTGGCTCTGAAAGGTGGCGGGCTGAACTAGCATAACCTGTGGAATAGGCGTTCTAGCCACCTGTTCAAGGACATGAGGAACCTGTTTTGGAGCCCTCGACTCCGCAACATGCGAGTGTTCCCTTTCCTCCTGAGCCACATGGAGTACCTGGGCCTGAGCATCAACAAGCTCCGTACGCGGCGTAGGTTGCCTATTTTGTTATTGCACTGGTAGCTCTTGCAAGAACTCCATAAACCTTGGATTCTGAACCAGCTACGAAAAGACATTCACCGCGGTAACTAAGTGAGTCTTGAACGCATCATCCTCAAGTTGCCCAGTCATAAAGCCCTGCACTACTGGAGGGACATTCATGTTGACAGGAGGTACAGACTGACGTGGCTGTGAGCTCTCGCCATCTCAAAAACCATAGGGATCTCCTGCCTCTTTTGAAGAGGAACCCTCTTCCATAATGCCCTTCCCCTTTGTCGGCCATAGTGTAATCCCCGCGTTCCTGCACTCTGTGTCTTTACCCAAAACAACGGAGGCTCACTCTTTGAGGAAAAAGTGATTGATGTCCCGACAACGGAACCATGAAACCGGCACGTAGGGCGGTAGGCGATGGCTTTCACCCGAAATTCTTTACTTTAGACATACACACAGAGCACTTTGCAAAGGTAACCTATAACGGGGATTAACACTTAAGTACACACACGGCTCGGAAGCTAGAATGCTCCGAGCAGACGCCGACAACTTGTAGGCCCCAAAATTGGTGCCCCTTTCAGTATTTCTTTATTCTTTAACAGAGGGAATAAAACCTGTGATCTCCTACAAGCTGCCCCGCACAATCTGGGCTAAGAAACACCTATTCTGGCCCGATTTCGATAGCATAAATGTACTAGGACGCTTCACAGTCAGTATCCCCACGCAATAGGTGACTTTCTCGACGCATACGGACACTTTGCGAAACCTGGCAAGAATCTGCAGCACGCTGAATTCTCTGTTTTCTGCCCCACAAATGCGTCAGTTCACCTGTACAGCGATCCCCTCACGTCCCCGAACCTCCAGGGGTATTAGGGTCCGTTTAGGGCCGAAACCCTAAACCTGCAAAAATACACAGCAGGCTGTAATTCCCTGTTTTGGGCTCCGTTTCGCGTGCCAGTCGCATCTGTAGCAAGACCTTGAGCTCCCACACTTGTAGGGCTACTTGCCCTTTGAATCGGACGAGAATTCTGGCGTGAAACCTCTCCGAATTCACCTGTACCTGCGGGGGATTAGCCGCTAGCTAATCCAGTACCTGTGCAAGAGGCTCTTGCCTCGGCAATCGCGCATGAACCCACATAACTGTACATTGGTCAAATGAAAAGCCCACTAGTGGGGCATAACATACTGCTCGTAGGGGAGAGAGAGAGCAATGCGTAGCGTGCAGGGCATCACTCCTGGCACCGCACTGTACATAAGAGGGAAAGGAAGCACTCCATAGCTCTTAACCTGTGACAGAGAGTTGCAAATGAGCCTCCCAGCTATAAAATTAGCGCCAACTCTTCCTTGCATTGGAAAGTGCACAAAAATGTGACACTTGGCGCATTTACAAGCATTTTCCCGTTTCAGGTTCGCCGCTTAAAAATATCCCAACTGATCACCGAGTTGACTTCGCGGCAGAGTTGTAAAATGTTCTCCTAGTCATACTGAAGGTAATGACGCGAACACATTTCTCGGCCCAAAATAGAAGTTCCCTAAATTTTAGGAGATGCTTCCGTTGGGCTCCCATTGGTCTTTTGAGCATCTATCCTCATTGGGACCGCATCCAAAAATGCAATGTGGCCCAACTGTCGGATACTTTTCTGTTGGTAGTCACACCTTGACTTTAGGCCTTTATTGAGTTCACTTCCTAGTATCCACCAACTTGCTAAGTGCGACGGGGGGACCAATATGATCTTGCTCTGAGCCAAGACAACCTCTAACCATACGAATTCCAGTGCCGACCACTACCCATCTGCGGGTGAAACTACCGTTCACATTGGCCATGCAATGTCCGACCGTTTCCTACTTCAAGAAGTGGGTCTCAAAAATAAAACAAAACCCCTTGGAAAGAAACCAACAACTACAGTTAGCAGTTGCCACGTCCTTGTGACATAGTTAATAGTTGCCACGTCCCCGTGACAGCAATGCTTAACTTCAAGCGGAGTAACCCCCAGTCTTGGGGCCGGCCGTGCAAGATCTCCAACGTCAAATCCAAGAGCTCCGAGAGACAAGCACATATCAAGCACAAGCTACATGTAATTGCAATTCTCAACAACAATACAAGACAGAACCGAAGGTTAGTTTGCCTGAAAAGTTTGATGGAACAAGATCAAAGTTTAGAGGCTTTCTTCAACAAGTGCGGCTCTTCATCAGAATGCAACGAGAGCGCTATCCAGATGATGCTTCTCAAGTAGGCCTTGTTGGTACACTCCTCTCAGGTACGGCTCTCTCTTGGATTGCTCCCTTACTTGAAAAAGAATCCCCCCTTCTTCAGGACTTTGAAGCTTTTGTACGAGAATTCTCTGCAACCTTTGGGGATACTGATAGAGCAAGGGTTGGTGAAACCAAGCTTAGAAATCTTCGCCAAGGGTCAAGACCTGCGTCAGTCGATGCATCTGAATTTCAACAACTCACATGTGACTTAACATGGCATGAAGATTATTTCATTAGCCAATTTCGATGGGGGCTAAAGGATGATGTAAAAGATCTACTATTAACCATGCCAAAGGTTCATACGTTAAGCGAGTTCATTTCTCAAGCAATAGCATGTGATAATCAACTATTTGAGAGAGGACAAGAGAAGCGTCATGGGACTCCCTTGCGGTCTGAAACAACGGTGACTCATGGGTGTCATGTAAGTAAAGAAAGACATGAATCGGGCATCGAGCCCATGCAAATTGATTCACCCCGATTTCAACCTCTATCAGCGCAGGAGAAGCACATGCAACGCATTAATGGGTTCGTCGCATTAATGGCTTATGTAAGTATTGTGGAGAGCCTGGGCACATTGCTCAACACTGTCCAAGGAAGAGAAGGATGAATGTTCGTGGTGTGATGACCTCGACATCTTCGGGAAACATGGATTTTCCAACCTTAGTAGAGACCGGACGGTTGTACAAAGACCAGGTAAATCAAGGTCTCTTTCTACCTGCTAATCCCACTTCAAGTTTTATGCTACCAGACAAGATCTATATGTCGGGTAGGCACATGGATTATGAAGCATTATTGGATTCTGGCCCAACAGCGTGCTTCATGGATAGAGAATTTGCAAGGAAGCAAGGTATACCACTTGTGGCAAAGTCTCACCCAGCAACTGCCGAAGTCATTGATGGTCACCCCCTTGCTTCGGGAGACGTCAGGTACGAAACACGACCTATACAAGTAACTCTAAAGAATCATGTTTCAAGAATTGCATTCAATATCATACAATGTCCAAGTAGTCCAATTGTTATTGGACTACCATGGCTCGAGTTACACGACCCTAGCATCGATTGGAGGACTCAAAGGATTGAGCTACAACAAGCTCAAAAAGAGAAAGGGAAGCATTCTAGACCTATTTACATTGGGGCAAGGGTCTTCATGCGTGCGGCAAAAAAGAATCCAACCTTCTTAATATTTGCAACACCAGTTGACATGCCAACAACAGGGAAAAACATAGATGCACTGCCACATCAATACAAGGACTATAAGGATGTTTTTGAGAAGAAGAATGCAGACCTCCTACCAGAGCATCGACCATACAATTGTGCTATAGAACTTCGGGAGGGAACCCAACGTCCTTTTGGCCCGATATACAAACTCTCTCAAGACGAATTAGTGGAGTTGCGAAAAAATATTGATGAGAATCTTGCTAAGGGATTCATACTACACTCAAAATCACCAGCAGGGGCTCCAATACTCTTTGTAAAGAAGAAGGATGGGTCTCTTCGGATGTGTGTAGATTAGAGGGGCCTGAACAAGATCACTGTCAAGAATCGCTATCCTCTTCCCTTGATCCCAGAGCTTCTTGAACGTCTTGGCAAAGCAAGAGTATTCACAAAGATAGATCTTCGTGGTACTTACAACCTAGTCAGGATCAAAGAAGGTGATGAATGGAAAACGGCTTTTCGCACGAGGTATGGTCACTTCAAATATACTATCATGCCATTTGGTCTTACAAATGCTCCAACAGTCTTTCAACATTTAATGAATGATATCTTTCGAGAGTATCTGAATTATTTTGTGGTGATATATCTAGATGATATTCTGATATTTTCAAAGGATCAAGAAGAGCATGAGCACCATGTGTGATTAGTGCTTGAAAAGCTTCGTGCATCGGGGCTATATGCAAAGATGGAGAAGTGTTCCTTTCATCAAACTGAGGTGGAATTCCTTGGCTACATCATCTCTGATTTTATGGATCCAAAGAAGGTTCAAACCATTCTCAACTGGGAGACGCCCACCTCGGTAAAAGATGTTCAATGTTTCTTAGGCTTTGCAAACTTTTATCACTTCTTCATCCAAGGATACTCCAAGGTGGTCACACCACTCACAAGGTTGACATGCCACACTAAGTTCAACTGGGATTCAGGGGTTGCGGAAGCTTTTCAAACTCTCAAGAAAGCTTTCATGACCGCACCCATTTTGATTCATGCAGATCCTACAAAGCCTTTTATCCTTGAAACAAATGCTTCAGACTTTGCCCTTGGTGCAATTCTATCCCAAGTAGGTGGTGATGGTCGAGTACATCCGGTGGCTTTTCATTCTCGAAAGTTCTCAGATCACGATAAAGAGCTCTTAGCAATCATTGACACTTTTGAGACTTGGCGACATCTACTTTGAGGAGCTCCTCATAAGATCATCATCTATACAGATCTTTAAAATATGGAGTATTTCATGGCATCCTGTGTCTTAAATCGTCGCCAAGCAAGATGGAGTGGTATCTTGTCAAGGTTTGACTTTGTTGTTTTTTACAGGCCTGGCCGTCAACAAGGTAAGCCAGATGCCTTATCAAGGAGGTCCTACCTTGCTCCTAAAGAAGGTGATGCAGCATTTGATCAACAAGAATCAGTAATTCCGAAGCCCGAGCAGCTTAAGCTAAATGCAACCATAAGCAAGACTCCTCAAGATTCTACTTTCCTTACCAAAGTGAGGAAGCAAACTACCAGGGACCCACTTGCCCAAAATATCCAGGGACAGCTCCAAGGTCAGAGCGATCTTAATGAGGATTTTCAAGCAAGTGATGGACTGATTTACTATAAGGGCCTCCTCTATATTCCACCAGGCTCGACACGCTTGGAGATATTGAAGCAGAGGCATGACCTTCCATCAGCAAGGCATTAATAAGACATTAAAGCTTTTATCACATGACTTTTGGTGGGCTCAAATGTGGAAACTTGTCAAGGAATATGTCACCACTTGTGATACTTGCAACAGATCAAAGGCCCCTCATCATCAACCTCACGGATTACTCCATCCCTTGCCTGTTCCGAGCAAGCCATGGTGATCAATCTCCATGGATTTTATTGTGGAGCTACCCTTATCACAAGGATTTGACTCCATTCTAGTGGTCGTGGATCGGTTTACAAAGATGGCACACTTCATTCCAACCAACAAAACCATCACAAGTGAAGGTACTGCCAAACTCTTTCTACAACATGTCTATCATTATCATGGATTACCGTATGACATTGTTTGCGATCGAGGCCCACACTTTGTTTCTAGCTTTCGAAAAAGTCTCTTCAAGCTCCTAGGAGTCCATATAAACCTCTCCTCCGCCATCCTCCGCCAATCACCCACATAGTGATGGACAAACAGAGAGTGAATCAAGTTTTGCAGCAATATCTTCATTGTACAATCAATTATTACCGCTAGCAGAGTTCTCCTACAACAGCGGCTTTCATGCCTCCACCTGTCATACTCCATTCTTTGCCAACTCTGGTCAACATCCCAAGAAAGATATCCACACGTATCACCAGGTCAAGAATCCAGCTGCCGTAAATCTTGCGCAACAGTTATCAACAATTCACCAAGAGCTGAAAATTCATATCCAATAAGCTCAATCCAAGTATAAGGAAAGTGCAGATCTACATCGCATGTAACATCCGAAATACAAAGAGGGGGATAGGGTGTGGCTTCTTTGGCATGATTTGCGATCATCTCGTCCTTGTCAAAAGTTAGATTATCAAAGGCTTGGCCCGTTCAAGATTAAAGGTCAAGTAAATCCAGTCACCTATCGGCTCGAGTTGCCTTCATCCATGAAAATTCATCCAGTATTTCATGTCTCAGTTCTAGAACCTTGTCGCCAATCTAGCATTCCTGGAAGAGTCTTTCAATTTCCACCTCCACTTGATATTCAAGGACATGAAGAATATGAGGTTGAGAAAGTCTTGGATTCTCGAATCTCGTGTGGGAGGTTGCAGTATTTGGTGCATTGGAAAGGATATGATGTCAGTGAACGAACATGGGAACCTGAATCCAATCTTTAACATGCACCTCTCAAAGTCCAAGAGTTCCATCAACAACATCCAGGAAAGACGAAGCCAAGGAACACCACTGCTCCTTGTGGAACTCGTCGCTAGAGGGGGAGGTAATGTCATGGATGATCAAAGCAAAGACTTTCCTGAAAGATTCTAGAAGATTTTAGAAGAGAAGGTTCGAGAAGATTCTAGTTCAAAAAGCTTCTAGAAGGTTTTGGAAGATTCTAGAAGGTCTAGAAAAGAGAAGATTCAAGAAGCTTCTAGAAGATTCTGGAAGATTTTAGAAGGTTCTAGAAAAGAGAAGGTTCAAGAAGTTTCTAGAAGGTTCAAGAAGATCTAGAGTGTTCTAACCTCCTCAAGTACAAGTATAAATAGGGGTCTTGGGCCACAAGCACTTCAGTCTTGCCAACGCCAGTTATGAGACTCTTGTGAGGAAGTCCTCTTCTAGTCTTGCTCTAGTCTTGTCTTGTATCTAGTCTTGTAATCCCAAGTTGTGAGGCTCCTGCGAGGTAAGTCCTCTTTTAGCTCTTGTCTTGTTCTAGTCTTGTAATCTTGAGGCTCCTGCGTGGTAAGTCCTCTTCGAGTTCTAGTTCGACCTTGTTCTTGTAATCCTTGGTGTGATAAGCCCTCTTCTAGTCGTGTCCCGCCTGCTCTTGTAATCAAGTTTTGGTGAGCACCTCATGGTGTTCATAACACCTACTACTCGACACTGACACATCCTTTGCCTACACAAGAGCATTTATATGGACTTACGGAGAGTATCTTGGATCTCTTCTAGGACAAGTTCATTGCTTGAATCTGCTAACTGGAGCAGGGCTTCAGTGCTTTGGACTCCCTTGAGGAGTTTACCCGCGAGATGCAGGAGATCAGGCATCACGCAACTACATCTGGAGCCACCTGGAGCTTGGCTTAAATGGGTAGTGCAGTTGCTTTTCTTCTACACACTCCTGATCATTTGGATTAGGACCTTCAGAGTTCCTTATACTCATCTTTGGTAAGCTCACAACTATTTCCCCCGACCTGGGTAGTAGGCCACTCCCAGCTCATCCACATTGAGAGCCACACAGAGTTGCGGTCTGGTGGCGTTGTCAGGATGGATCATGTTTCAGTTGACATCGGAGGACTGGAGGCAGGAGTTACAGGCAATACCCTTCCACAACGCAAACTGTTCAGTCTGGCTTTACCCTCATCTTGGATTATCCTACCTCACTGACAGGACACCATCCGGTGGTGGTCCGTGTAGTCTTCCGTGTGACTGCTGCAGCTTATGATAGTTCTTATAGTGCAGACTGCTTAGAATGGCCTTCCTTGATTTCGGAGGACGTTTACGGTAGATTGCTACATCTGGCCTTCCTGGAGTTTTACATACAGAGTTAGCCACCTGGCCACACTTGGGTTGTAGGTTCATGCTCTGACAGGCTTTCGTGCATGCTTATTTATGACGGTTCTTGGGCTTTCCTCTACTTTTCTCCAGACGATTCTGACTACATCCTATTGGGCGGACAATTGCAAGAGCTTGGCACTTCTTTTACGACAAGGAGTTGTTTTGACACTCAGCTCGGGACTTTTACGCAGTATTTTCACACTGCATTGGCGGAGTACAACAATTTGCTACACTGCTTGTGACGGCATCTTATCATGGAGGTTTCTTGGCAGTTGCGACACCCCAGACTGCTGCTACACTCATGGAGTATCGTTCTTCACTGGACATCGCAACAGACATCTTCATCACTTGCCTCACATCTTCGGCTTCACGCCGTTTGTTCAGCATCAGGTGCTGTGTGGGGGTGTTAGAGTGATACACCACTCTGCTGCTTCACCTATAAGGTGCAGCGGAATGAATGTTGTATTTTCTCAAGATTAGTGATCTTTATTGCTCAAGGTTCCTTTTAGTTCTTAGGGAAGGAGAGAGCCTTCCGTCTTTATGGAGAGTGCTATGATCACGAACAAAGTGAGTGGATATTGTGCGTGCAAGTGAATGAGACTGAGAGAAGGAGAGAGAAGAGATACGACACCCGAGAGGTTGTAAAAACCTCCTCCGAAGGCCCCACTCTCGTCGGTGAGAGTGGTCTACTTTGATTGCACAACGGCGTACAATGCGTATGCAATGGACTCATGCAACTTGGACTATGCCGATGACGACGACGACTTGATGGCTGAACTCTGAGATCTTCTAATCGCTGAATTTCGGGATTGTTTCGGTGGCTGAAAATGACTGTTTTGGATGCGTTTATATGGCTGCAAATGGGGGAACATCTGCAATCAATCTTGGGTTGATCTACTGCTTGGTCATAGGTTGAAAACACTGTGGTTCGGATGTGGTAAAGGCTGAGAATCAAACGCTGCAGCAGAGCAAAAACGCCAGCAAAACACTAGTGCTGATCTGCTACCGCTGGCCTGCAAAGCAAAACGCTGGTGATCTTCTACTTTCGATGGCTGAATACCAAAACGTTGATGCCTTCTGCTACAGATGGGCTGAAAACCTGGGCTGAAAACCAAAAACACTAATGGTCCTTGCCAGTGTCAGTGAACTTCTACTGGGTCTGGAGTGTTGGCGATGAGGCATAGGTGAAAACGTTAGGGTGGGGACTTGCCCGGTGAGGATGGAATCCAAAACGCTGGGGGTGCTGGGGAGTACTGCTGAGAAGTTGCCTGTTGAGCGGGAAGCTCCTGCTGCCTCTTCTTCCAGAAAGTGCTAACTTGGGTTTGCTTATATATTAACTAGGCAAAATTGCCCTACCTACTTTTGTTGGAAAGTCACTTAAAAATAATAAGTGAAAATAACCAAAAATAGGAAAATAGGCTAAATGCACTGGAAAATTCCCCTAACTCATGCTAATGGATTCTGATGGGAATTCCGATGATCATGCTGTGTGCAACCGGAGGATATGCATCTATGCTAAGTGACTGGGCATGCACAGTCTACGAATAGACTCACAAAAGTGCCAGATCACTGCTAATCTAAACTGACTGGACTGACTGAACCCTGTTGTGGTGTAGCTTGTCCACGGACACATAGGGTTGGGATGTGTCACGTGACATCACCTTTGTATGGCTAGTGATTGTTCCCGGGCTGGCCACCCATGTATAGGCTCACTGATGCACTTATGTCCGGCCACCCATGTTTGGGCCGGCCGCCCACTGTTTGGGCACCCACACATATATACACACATGTATTATTATTGTTGGGTCGTGGGGGGCTGGTAGGGGCTGATCGACCTCCCCCTTGGGCACTCATATATGAGGCCAGGGGGTGCCCTATCACACCTATGCATTGTACGTGATGGTTGGCCTGTAGAGCCAGCGTTCCTTGTAGGAGTAGTGGCGGCAGGTTGTTCGCCTCCCCTTTCCCATCCTCTGGTGTCTTCTTGTTTCTCTCTCTCTCTCTCTCTCTCTCTCTCTCTCTCTCTCTCTCTCTCTCTCTCTCTCTCTCTCTCTCTCTCAAGCTCTCTTCTCTTCTCTCTCCGTTCCGCTTCCGCTGCCCACTCACAACGGGTTCATACAGCGAGCTACATGGACATCTACATGCCACATAGCTCACAAAGTGGCGATTGGTCAGATCATAGCGGCACCACACAGACTAGAGATCGAGGTGGAACAAGCTCACGACATCCCCATGGAAGGAGAGAGTCTGTCGGGTATGCAGAGAGGATGTGGAGAGTAAGGAGCATTATGTATGCAATTGCAAAGGTTATGATAATATCAAGGATAGATATGAGTCACTATTCAAAGAGTAGCCTACTCTTCGAGAGATCATGCATTCTAGAGATCAGAGACAACAAGGAAGATACCTACTAGAGATACAGAGACACGGAGAGATTTTTGCAGCCACCAGTAGATACACAGATGGAGGGAGACAGAGTCACAGCTTACAGATTTTTTCTAGAGGGCCACACCTCCCCCACTACCAGACCCACCGAGGAGAGTGACTCTTCAGTAGGTTGAGACGAGCCGGGGTAGACGACGCCCACGTGTTACTGGTTGCCAATCCCCACGGCTCCACAGGATCGAGGAGATCCAGACCCAAGAGCGTTGAGCTACTGAGGAGAGACTGGCTCAGAGAGAGCCAATCCTGCAGCTTTCATACAAGCAACCCTAGCACCAGATCCACCCATGTCTCACATCTTACACCCTCCCATTAGTACAGAATGGAGCTAGATAGCTTGCTGCACTCTCATGATTGTACTCCCTGAGCATATAGTCATGCATATACCTCTAGAGATAGAGCTCCGGCCCTCCTCAGATACCCCATGGTTACACGATTACCACTACCTCCAGTACACCACTTCATATATTCAGTTTTGTATCAGTCTTTTGTTTCATTTGTCTTTCCGATAGACGGATGACATACACCATGTACATTTGATTTGTCTCATAGGCCGGTTTTGGCCCGACATAGACATTAAAAATCTCTCTCTCTCTCTCTCTCTCTCTCTCTCTCTCTCTCTCTCTCTCTCTCTCTCTGGAAAAACCATAACTGTATACCTGAGTATAAAACTCCCAAGAGTGCCAAGGTGGCCTACTCTAAGGATATACACACACACACACACACACACACACACACACATACACACAAACATACACACATACACATATACGCACACATGCATGCATGCATACATACGTACATACAAGCATATGCCATACATACGTAGTTACGTACTTACACGGATGCGTACGTACATACGTATGTACGATCAATTGTCCGCAACAAGAAGTAGCTTCTAAACCGACGAAGGTCAATGTCTGATTTCTTGAAACTCAAACAAACTCATGTCGAAGTGACTCTTCACATGTAGAAACACGGCCACTCAGTCCAAACCGACAAAGATAACTCAGTTGTCAGAGGACCCACTGTCCCACCTTGACTACTAGTAACATAGATCCTTCATATAGGAAAATCCCTACGAGTATGGTGTACACCTTCATAAGTTAAGATCTAAGCTTACAAACTAAGAGAAAAAGGAAGATGTAATGACGCAAAAAATGAAAAAACAGAAAGAAACTGAGTAAAAAGTTAAAAATTAGAAATTATCATTTCATTATTTTTATCTTTCACACACACTGTGAACCTTAAAAATGATGCAAAAATAAAACATACAAATTTAGATTTGCATATACATACACACACACACAATAGATATTAAAATTAGAATAATTGAAAAAAATATTTATTTATTGAATTTTAGTTGGGGAAACATTTCCCCTAAAAAATGAATAGAGACACACGAGCAACAGAGTCCCACGAGCGCATACACACCCAAACTCTACTCACATCTACCCACTTAGTGACTCAAAACACACTCTAGTTTACTCACTCAGAACGCTCACTCACTTTCACACATTGGCACACACACGTAGAGACACATGCACTCACACACGCAAGCGGCTACACATACAAGCAGTGCGCGCACGCGCATACGTGCAAACACACACTAAAAAAGCAAGGGACTAAGCTTTGAAGGTTAAACTTTCCAGCCAACAACTAAACCATACAAGTACAGTAGTTTCACATGCTAATGAACTTGAAACTTATGCAACCCTAATGTTTTAGGTGACCTCTCTCAATGCAAATTCATTGCCATAAACATAGAGACAATACAATGCATCTAAGGACGGGATAAATTGGCATTAAAATTTTCAACTACAGTCTACAATGTCTTTCAAAAATTGTGATATCCACCGCTTCTTCAGGATCTGCGTTTAATGCTGCCTCAAGCATATCCACCGTTCCTTGAGTATCTACCTCGTGACTTGGTCTTGCCTCCTCGGGCAGGGGAGAGAGAGGACCGTACCGCGCTTCATATCTAACAAGTTTTTTCTTTAAAACAACTACCTCTGCTTCTTTGGCTGCCAACGTCTCTTGTAGCGAGAGAACTCTCTCTCCTTGGCTGGCTAGTGTAGCCCCTTGAGACACAATATTAACAATTTTTTCATGCTCATCTGGTAGGATCACAATTGGAATGTATAAATGTAATGCACACACATATATATTTGTGTATATACAATTTTAGAAATGACGTATCCATAAATGAAAAAATTATCTTTGTTGAATTTTAGTTGGGGAAACATATTGAATAGGAACATGCAAGACGAGCAATAAAAGACGTATGCAAGCGCGCGCACACACACATGCCCAACCTCTACCCACTCACTGACTTAAACACGCTCGAGTTCACTCACTCAAAAGGCTCGCTCACTTTTTCACATGGTCAGGCACACAAACACGCATTGACACACACACAACACATATAGGCGCGTGTATGTACGCGCGCACACACACACATAAAACTAAACAAGCAAGGGAATAAGCTTTGAGGGCTAAACTTTGCAGCCAACAACTAAACCATACGAGTAAAGTAGGTTCACATATTAACGAACTTAGAACTTATGCAACCCTAATGTTTTACGTGACCTCTTCTCAATGCTCTACAAGTACAAAACACTGAAACATATAGAGTTACAACTAGAGACAATTACCCCATGGTCTGGCATTGTGGCGTCAAAGTCTTCCAACAAACTGGATCTCTCTATGTGTCGTCATGTATGTATGCACAAAAGGGTGTCGATCATACTGCTGGCCCACCGAAGGATTAGATGGATCGTTGCACTCTTAGAGTGGTGCACCTCCATCCATAGGAGAGAAGGCCAATGATCACAGATAGCATTTTGCCTGTAAGTGCGGTTCAAAAGCAAGCAGGCCTACACCAAAGTCTAGTGTGGTGGTGCCACCTTTGATGCAGGGTGGCGGGAGAAAGCAGGGTGGCGGGAGAAAGTACCAGGAATCTCCTGCAAGATCATAGACGAGAGGCCGCAGGTACTTGCTATGGTACCCACCATGCCAGGTGCAAGACCCTGTCATGCACAAAAGGTTCCCGCATAGCACAAATTTGACAGCGGAGGCCCACGGATTTACACCTGCCGTAGAAGGAGACTGCACCAAACTGGCAGGGGTGCTGGCCACTTCCACCCAACTGGCCATTGTGTTGATCCTTTGTGATGATGAAGAGGACGCGAGCACGCTCAACGTGAATCCGGTGTCCATCACCCGTGAGCTTGCAAGGTAGACCCGCCCCTGCCACTTGAAAACATACTCCCAAAAGCCTAGTCATTCCACGTCGGGGATAGAGATGCTAAGCCACGAATCCGAACCGACGGCGTACGTGAAGAGGGTGGCCTGCAGACCATAACGGTAGGAGAACATATCGCATTCCACAATATCTCCTAGTGTAGCCGGACACGGTCCTGCAGAAGAGGCATGTCCATCCCTCCAGCACCCTGTCCTGGAGCTGTAGATACTCAGGGCTTCATAAACAGGGGAATTGCTGCCTAAATCGGCCTCCAGAACCACATAGTAAGCACCTCCCGGGGCAGATGTGTCGAGGAACATGTGCAGCTGGACATTGGATGCAAAAAAGGCACAGTTGGGAGAGTGAGGGTGTGGGGGCAACCGCTTGGAAGCACCTGTAAAGCAGTTGAAAACCAGCAGATGGAAGTCCTTGCCATCGAAGACATGTTGGGCGAGGTAGTCGTCCACATTGGCAATCCCTTGGCAAGGAGGGGCCCGTCAGCGCTCTGCCTCGGGACACAGTGCCGTGACCACCACACATATGAGGCCTCCCACGGATGCCACGGCAAGAGCTGAGAGCGCGGGACCTTGGTATGAGCTCCACATGGATAGCACCTGCAGGAGGCCAGGGTCCCCCATAGCAGAGCAGAGGCCCTCTCTGGGGAAGGGAAACCAGGTGCCAAACTGATGGCAGTAAGCCGTGAGCTCTTTAGACACCCGCAGATCAGGGCCTGGCCCTGCATCACTGACCCTGATGGTGACGAGCCAGGGTGACTGGCGGCACAACGGAAAGGGAGGCGGCGAGCGGAGGAAGGCATTGAATGAGGTCGAGAGGACGCGCATCTGCACAAGGGAGCGCAGAGGCAGACGTGCCAGGACTTCTACCACAAGATCCTGCGGCAGGCCGCCCAAAGAGACGACTTTTTTGAGGGGAGTCTTCTCTGGCCGCTCTCCTTGCCCTGCCTCCTCCTCCAATGCTCCTTGACTGCTGTCCCTGCCCTGTCGTTCTGGTGCAACCACAAGAAATCGTCCCATCCTTTGGCTCTCCCGCTCCTCTTCCTCCTCTTCACCACCGTCAAAGTCGCCCATTGACACTTTCCTGTGGTCTCTTCTGAGCGTTTCGTCTGCGCCATCGTTCGGTACCCCTGGTTTTTTTTTTTTCCATAAAGGGCGAGAGAAATTTATACTAGAAAGATCGAAATTACATTGGACTCCATGACTCACTGGGTAGACTTCCATAATTACAAAAAGGACAAAAGGGGGGGGGGGGGGGGGGGGGGGGGCTGACAAAAAATTCTTCAACCATCAGTCTCCATGTGATTACGTCATACAAAGACCCACTCAAGTAGAGTTTGCAGAAGGACCAGCTCCAGGAAGATCACTCAACACTTCCTGGATATGGGCGATGAGTCGCAGCCCATTAGCATGTTGCCTTCTGAGCTTCTCCCCTTCCATGCGGCTTTCATCCATCAGTCGCTGCAGATGAGTGTAGGATCCATCCAGCAGAACTTCCTATTGCTTGTTGATATTAGCGTTGTTGTAGGACCCCATGCAGTCCGTGAGGACTTTGTAATTTGCTTCATAAATTCTGCATTGTTCTAGCTTGCAGGGAGAAGTGGGCAAAATAGGCTTTCATACTTTTTAGTATGGTAAGAACTCTTAAATAGCATGTCATTCCTATCCACTAGATAATCCAGAAGAATTCCCCATCTATTTTATTCCAAACAGCAGAAAAGATTGAGACAAAGTCTCCAAGCAATAGTTGTTCCAACTCGGGGGGAACCCGAGACTTTTCACAAGTCGATACAGAATAGCAAAGCTTTTAGGACAGTTCATAAACAAATGTGGCAAGTATTCCTCATCAGATTGACACCGGCACATATTCCATCACATAGACCAGCAGCTTTCATTTTATGGCCAGTCCACGGAGCTTTATGTAAGATAAGCCAACAGAATTGAGTGTTTAGCTGGAATGCCTTGGTTCCAAATGGTACGAAATTTGAAACACCATTGTCTACGATCCAAAGACACCCTCCATTTTCTGTTAAGGGTTACATGAAGCGGTTCTTGCAGTGAAGGAGGAAGGTTAGGCGAGTTTGCAAAAGAACTACCACCTGCCTAGTGAATTGCCCTATGAGACTGGGGGTGGGAGCTAGAGAGCGTCCAGGCTAATTCCTGTGGAAATGAAGCTGTCCGAAAGGTTAACAGTTAATTCCCAGGGTAGTAGGTGATGTCTAACGAGTAGCTAAGAGTGGGAAAGCCAATTGTGCTCTTCCTTATGCCAGAGATCTGCCCATGTTCGAAAGCCTTTCTTGTGCAGCCGTTTAGCTGACCTTACCTATCTGGGACCCAGGGCGGGAATGGGAGAGATATCCCACCACATAGATTCCATATATATGAAATGTAGACTGAATTTAGAGTTCGAGTTGATCCGGAGATGCCCCCTATACCTATTCTAGGCCTTCCAAAGGGACTTGAGGAGCTCGGATCCATTGGCTTGGAATTCGAAAGAACTGAAGAAAATCGTAACCCATGGGAGATTATCCTAGCCCTTGGCCTCCTTTAGTTTAAATTTGCTGACATTTCGGAACAAAAGAGAAGCCCACTCCTCCTCAGGTTGTTCAAGGGCTCTGATAATTAGTTTCACTACAAGCTTGTCAGCCCAAACTTTAATGTTTGTTAGGCCAAGCCCCCCTAGGTACTTTGGAAGACAACAAACGTCCCATTTGACCTTTGCCATACCTTTCCTGAGTGGGTCTCCTGACCACAGCAAATTCCTACATATTTTGGTGACAGCTTTTAAGTGGGAATCTGGGGGTCTCCAGCATGAGAGAAAAAAGAGTACATAACAGGAGATATAGTGCTTGATTACCACATCTCTTCCTGCTATATTATCTTGGAAGCCAAGCCATCAGTTTATCTTGGTAGAAAACTTTTCCATTACCCATTGCCACCTTTGTAGCATAGTAACCTTAAAGCCAAAAGGAATACCTAGGAGTCTGAAAATGACTCCATCCTGCAGATAAGAGTAGCCCTGGCTTGCTACCCAGTCCGGGAGAGGGGATAAACACGCTCTGATATTGATTGATGCGAGAGCCTGAAGCTATACAAAACACATTAAGACATTCCCAAAAGGCTTTAAGGGAAGAGTCGTCGTTATGCAGGAGCCCATTCATATCATCAGCGAACTAAGAGAGACATTGCTGGTTGCCATTGGGAAGAGTAATACCTCTGAGTTGGCCATCTGCTATCGTAGTTTTAACAAGCCAGTTGAGAGAGTCATCTGAGGAGGCGAATAGTAGGGGCGCTAGTGGACACCCTTGCCGAGCTGATCTGTTTAGGGGAAAGGGTTCTGAGAGAGAGTTATTAATTGCTACTCTGGCATGGGCATTCCCTAGTAGAGTTCTTACGAACCGGACTAGGGTAGGACCGAAGCCCATCATGACAAGGCAATCGAGCAGAAATGACCACTCTAGCCTGTCATAGGCTTTGTCAAAGTCCACTTTGAAAAACACATAATCTTGCTCTATCTCCTCTGCATATTCGATTCCTTCCCACATTGCAATGACAGCCTCCATAATCCTTCTGCCCTTAATGAACCCTTTCTTCTCAGAGCACAGCCATTCCGAGAGGGCCGGGGAAATTCTCAAAGCTATGGCTTTAGCAAAAAAATTATAGGCAGCGTTGAGCATTGTGAGCGGTTGCCAGTTGGTGAGAATGTCCTTCGGACCTTTCTTGTGAAGGAGTTTTATGATGCCCGTATTCAGTTGAGCTGGAAGTGCACCATGCTTGACCGATTCCTCCCAGACTAGGACCAACAGAGGGGCTAGAACTTCCTTAAGGTTTGGAAGAACTCGGCAGGGAGACCATCTATGCCAAGGGTTTTCCTGGGTTTGAGGGAGTCTATCGCTCGCTTGATCTCCCAAACAGATAGGTCCGAATCAAGTTGAGATGCCAGGTGGGGGGGAATGACCTTAGTCCTGCATTTACGGATGAGTTCCTGAGCTAGGGAGATAGCTTCATCAAGTTTTTCTTTAGGGCTAAACAACTCGGAGAAGTGGTCTTTTGCTATTTCAAGATTTGCAACGTCGGACGAGGCCTTGCCATTGGGGCCATGGAGGAGGGGGACTACTTCCTTCTCTGTGTTTTTTCCTGAGGCTTCGGAACATCTCTTTAGTCGGTTTGTTTTCTTTGCCCGCCCACCACGCCCTAAAGAAGGCAGATGTGTGGAGCAGAGTAAGGTCCTCTTCTACTCTTAGTAGCTGCCTTAGCAGAGCGATTTTGTTCTGGGTGATGGAATCTAGTGTGTCGCAGGATTCCAGCTCAATCAGTTCATTATAGATGCTATCTTTCCTCCTCCTTCTAATTTCCGTGACTTTTTCATGAAGTAGACTATTGAGCTTTGTGTAGAGGAGATGGCTTCATTCCAAGCTTTGGCCGGGGTAAGGCCTTTAGAGAAGGCTTGCACCCATATTGCCTTGACACTGGCTTGGACCTCACCAAGTTGAAAGAGGGAGTTATCTGTGTGAAACCAACGGTTTCTGATTTTGCTATTTTTGTCGTCCATTGTGATGACCACTGGATAGTGATCTAAAGCACATGAGTTGGTTCTAGGGTTTGCTTTCACTCTCTTAAAATTGTTGGCAAGGGAAACACTAATGTAGCACCTGTCCAACCTAGATTTCCTTGCGTTAGGGCATGTGGAGTAGTTCTGCCATGTGAATTCCCCAGGGATGCCTGCGTCCCAAAGGTCCAGGTGTATTCTGAGTAATTCCCACTCCTACAGCTCAGTCCCCGACAAGGTCTGGCCCTTTGATTGAAACCTATCGTCCAATGATTCAACCATGTTAAAGTCCCCAACTAAGATAACTGGACCACAAAGAGAATGCAGTTGCCTCTAGAGTTGAACTCGATCTTTGACTGAGCCACCAACATAGACCGAGACTAGCATACATTGCATAGGGGACTCAATACGTACTGCTACCCAGTATTCTCCAGCGAAGGAATCCTGGAGGTGGACTTTCCAATCCTGAGGTATCTCGAGAACAGTACCCCCCGAGCCTTTGGAGTGGGAGAAATGTGCCATTGGTGATCTTTAGAGACCACCTGGAGCCTTTGGGTGAGTTCAACCCCCGTTGTCTTAACCTCTTGGAGCCCTATTACATCTACTGGGTAGTTAGCTAGCCACCCTCTTACTTTCCTAGCCTTTAAAGGGTTTGATAACCCTTTGACGTTCCATGAAAGCATTCTCATCGATTACTACGATGGTCTTTGCGGTGCTTGCTCTAAGACCTCGGGGAGAGGTGGGTAACTGATTGATGAGTGCACTTGTTGTCTTTTTGCACCTCCATAGGAGTAGGACCTACGGCAACTGCACCTTCGATTAGATTGGGTGCCACATTCTCCTTATTGTGTTAAGGGTTAGTAGATGTCTTATTGAGATCAATGCTTGCCACTAGGTCAACCTTATTAACTTGGCTTTCTAGTCGGGTCTCGGTGTCCAGCTCTTCATTTGAATCTTGCCCACTGACTTAGCTACCTCTGAGTCTTCCCACTCAGGCAGGGTGGACAGAAAGGCGAACCTATTCGTGGTCTGGGTGCGGCTTCTTTCGGTGTTGGTTCTATTAACTGTATGCCATTCTTCTCTTTCAGGATGGGGTGGGGCTTTTGAGTTTCCGACTGTGTCTTGTCTTCCTGTGGTGGCTGGCTGGGGGGGTTCGGCACTGGCTTAGGGTTCTTGAGAGGGCAGTCTCAAACAAAGTGCCCTTTGGTGCCGCAATGGAAGCAGGGGTTAGGCAAGTATTTGTAGTTTAGTTGTTGTTCGAAGCATTCTCCGTCATCCAAGGTGATAACCATAGCTGAGGGGAGGTCGTTCGAGATGTCCATCTCGATTAAAGCTTGTGGGTGCCAAGAGGGGATGTAGTCCCCTCTAGGACATCCTCCCAGAACCTTTCCAAGCTGGATATGTATGTATGTATATGTGTGTGTGTGTGTGTGTGTGTGTGTGTGAGAGAGAGAGAGAGAGAGAGAGAGAGAGAGAGAGAGAGAGAGAGAGAGAGAACGAGAACTATGCACTATGAAATTAATTTCCAGTAGAAGTGTGCTTGGTCATAGTTACCAAAGGATTACAATGAAGTAAAGATCTACTATACATGGTGCCAACACAAGAGTGTGCTAGCTCATACCAAAAGATTACAATGGAGTAAATATATATTGTAAATGGTGCCAATGCACTGGAATGCAAGGGGTGTAAGCATTATGAAGTGTCACACATTTTTAATGTTGGCAAAGGATCCTTAGATAAGTGCCAGGTTTTGCAAAGCATGTGTGGTTATTGTATTTCTTCCATGAATGACTATTGGAGCTTTTCCTTTTGAATTTAGAAGGATACTTTATTAATAATCTCTTCTTTTAGCTCACATTGTATTTATATTTTGATATTGTACATCTTTGTATTCATGTTTGATTTTGCAGAAGGTGTATTGAAAAAGTTGATGATGTGTAATTTCATGCATGTCTATAGTATTTCAATATTCAAGCCCTAGGGAGATATAATAAATCACTTAGTGGCTTGGTTGCACACCAAGAACCATCCAAGCCAAGATGGACATTCGAGTGTGGAACTAAACCTCAACAACCAAGAATCAGTTGAAGGTGTCTACTGGAGTTATAACACAAAAAGATGCTCCAAATGAAAGGCAAGATGAAAGGGCCAAAAAAGAGGAGCAGAAGAATAAAAAGGGAGGATCCCTTCATCGTGGTAGTGGGAGGACACTTGAGAGACTAGCTCTTTTTTTCATGTACAAAACACTTATGTAGGCAACTCATATGCTAAGCATGTGGGCTCGTGTACTTGGTTAATGCAATAAAATTTTTATCATCTTACATTGTAGTCTCTTTACTTGACCACTCTTTGTCATTGTTTTGAATTACTTTATGTTGTCATTCAATTAGTGGTTCGTTGTGTACGGTTGTCTTGAAATACTAAAGTTTCCTCAAATTTCTAAACCCCACAAAAATTTGTGTCAAGACTTAGGACAACCAATACCTCTTGTAGTTTACACATTCATGTACATAACTAAATATCAATCGTGGCTAGTGAAAGGATGGTCACAAGCACCATAAAACAAAGGAAAGCTCATTATTCATATTTCTAAATAAAGGACATCTAAATCTAAAATGTGGACATGAAACATATAGTCGCTAATAGAACAAACAAAAGCTCAATATTCATATTTTTGGATAAAAGACATCTACATCTAAAATGTGGACATGAAACATGTTGCTAATAGTATAATCAACCTTTATAGAAATTACAAACAAAATGGGTGAGGGAGGGCCTCTTTATTTGACTGATTAAAGAAGTACTTACAAGTTAATCAGTCTTTGACCAAAGGCTAGAATGGTGGGTGGTGTTAGGATGTATGTATAAAAGTTCTTTAGGCAAAGTTAGTGGTGGACCTTAGGACATATTCAAAAAAATTGCCTTGGATCATGTTAGTGGCTTAGGCCACATAGCTTATGGTAGATTATGATAATTTGACCATAACCTTTGTATACAATATGAAATAACTATGGAAGTATAGTTTTAATATGTGTAACAAATAGTAAGACTCTATTTGATTTCAAAGGACCCAAAGGAAGATTTTTTTTTAACAATAAAAGCTTATGCATGAAGTTGCAATTTATTGCTAAGTTTAAATAAGCACATACCTAAAAATGGAATTTTTTATAACAATTGGGCAACCTAAGAAATATATGACCTACATTTATGCTTCATTAAAAATTCCTGCAGTTTGACAATTTGTCCCCTAAAAGATGGACATGGAAATGTGTTATGGATCTTGATTTACCTTTGTAATTCTTATTCTAAAAAAACACATTTATCAAACCCTCATTATGAAGAGAATCCTTCATGAAAGAGAAAAATCACTCATCAAAAAACTAAAATAACTCGTTTTCCAATGCAATAATAATTAATATCTTGGCCGGGGATGGTGGCTGGACGGTACCCGAAAAATGGTTGTAAAGAGGATTTTTCTATGCAAGGCCATGTTTTTGGAGCAAATTATGGCCAAATTGTTGGACAACAATTGCACCAAAGGAACGTGCAAATGGGGGGGTTTTTTTCGCACCTGACAAGCCCAGGAATGTCCTGTGCACCATGACACGTAGAAGCCAATTCAACATGTGCACCATGGCACACGAGGCATCCCCGAGCTTCCTGTGTTCCATAGTGCATAGGGCATCCCTGGGCTGGTTGGGTCCAAAACACCCCCGGTTCCTTTGATGTGATTGTTGTTTTGGCTATAATTTGCTCCAAAAACATGGCCTCGCATGAAAAGATCCTCTTTACTGACCCAAGAATGTAGCATGCAACTTGATCATGGTGCAAAAACACCCCCATGCTTTGATGGACCCAATAGGTCCCCAATGCAACACATTCTTCTGTATCTTTTTTCAATTGACCCCATTTTCCTAGATAAGTAGACTTCTAGCAGAGAGGGTATACAAGACCAGACTCTTGGTGAACTAGCCAAAGAAATTTTAAAAGAGAAAGAAGAATATGATTCAAACCATAAAGGAAGAGATAGTCCGAGAAGAGTGAAGAAAAAAGTATAAGAATCATGTCCTTCCCCAAAAATGGCAACCTTCTCTCTCCCCCACCACTAATGAATAAGAAGAACAAGAAATGTGGAGCCAACATAGCAGCCTTGCATGATACACAAAAATATTGAAAGAGCACAAATCCCATAGTTCTCAAAGCTCCATTCTAAACGGTGGAGCTTAAGATACTTTAGAATTTTGCTATAATCTCAAAGTCCAACAGTCTTTGAAATTTCATTGACAAAAATAAATTGATAACCCTATATTACCATTCCATGCAAAGTGAGTAGATGGAATTCTAGAAATTCCTCTATCACCTCATCCCCATCTAGTACTTGATCTATGCCATCTACAAAGCCAAAATCCGATAGGAGCACAAATTTCATTGATACTCTCTACATAATAAGGATTACGAGGGATTCTTGCTTGCTTTCTCCTTTGTTCTTACCCCTCTCCATATCCTCAAGCACCAACAAAGTTAGGACCATTCCCAAATTATAGAATTGGGTACCTGTACACCCCATGCCCAATTTGATGAGTTCCTATCCCGATCCTCTACCTTGTAGTCCCTCTTTGCAATCCCTTTGATAAATATCAACATGCAATGTAAAAATTTCTTGTCATATTTGTTCATATTCTTTAGAAAATCAATTGACAAACATATGGTGCAAGTCCCTTAAAACAATTGCATATTTATAGGTGTGCCTCCATGTACTACTTAGAAAATTAATTAACAAACATATGGTGTAAGTACCTTAAAACAATTGCATATTTAGACATGTGTGCCTCCATGTACCATTCACAAATTATTTTAGTACTTAAAATTGAATTTTAAATTAATTTTCAATAGAGAAAATGAAAAGAAAACTAAACTTTTGCACTTGTACAATATTACAACTCTTGTATGCCATTTTCTAAGACATGTTTACTTTAAAATTTGGCACATTCACAACTCAAAAAAATTAATGAACTCCCAAAAGAATCAGCTAAATTGAATTAAAACTAAAAGAACTTAATTCAAACTTTACAACAATTTCTTATGCACAGAGATGGGATGTAAAACAAAATTTTCATTAAGATAAGGCTCATTGACTGAGAATATACAATGATACATCGTGGGAATGAGATGTCCCCATAAGTAAAAGCCTTCTCTTTTCTAACTTGTACAACTTTGCTATTCACACAAAAGGGATACTATTCAAGAAATTTATATATAAGATTGAGGTACTCGCAAAAATGGCTATGATGCAAGTCATCATTGACACATATATATTGAGCATAATATCATCATGGGGACATATTTGAAGGTCCACACTCTCTCCAAAAGCAATATCAAAATTGAGCGTCTTCCATACTCCCATCGTTTGCCTCCGTCTTTTGTGTGGAAATCTCATTGACAAGCCATGCTTCACAATATGACATTTGCATACCAATTTTTCACCAACAATAGAGAACTCAGTGTGGCTAAAGGAAGAATAATTCCTATGAGGAAATCTCTCAAGGTAAACACTCTGCATAACAAACTTGCCAAGGTCCACATGGATAGCTTCAAAGCTACTTGCAAAAGATTCCACTAGCTCCCACTCTACAAAGTTAGATAGAAAAATATATGACAAAATTCCAAACCAAATCATGCACACATTTGAAGCAACCTAAGACATTAAATAATAAATGTGACAATCCAAAACATTTAAAACATGTGTCAAGCTTCAATTGAGAAGCACTATACACATGTTGTACCTTTTCTAGATGCTTGCCATCTTGAGTTTGCTTGATATCTATGATTTTTCCCTTCTAATGATGTGTTTTGAGAAGCCATATGTCTCCTTGATACTTTGTGTCACCCACATAAATCATTTGTAGCCACAAAAACAAACTAAGAACTGCCAACATCTTGCATATTGCTACAACATATTGAGTCAATAAAACTCTCATGTTCATGAGCACATGAGAAGCTATGAAAGGAATGCTATACATTTTGTGAAAAAAATCAAGATTAGTTCATATACATGGTTATTCTTAGTGCGGCATGACCAAAAATATTGAGATGTTTACAAAGATAGACAATGGCATTGCTACAAATCTCTACATGCAAGATAAAAACAAAAACCAATATGGTGAATGAGCAAAGTTACGAAACATTGAAAATAGAAATGAAGTTCATTGTTATTACCAATAATATATTGAAAAATCCTAATGATCTTACCAAACAATGCTTCTATGCCAAATCTCCCAAATAATGTGGACGAGTGAGGGGAGACTATTTTGGATCTAGATGAGGAAGAAGGAGCAAGGAAGGTGTTGATAAAGATACTCTAGATGCAGCCAGTGCTTCAGATCTACAGCTTTATGTAGAGGTGTGAAGGTGAGGTTGAGTGATCAACCTCACCTTCACATCTAGATGAGGAAGAAGGACCAAGAAAGGTGTTGATGAAGATAATGTAGAAGCAGCAAGTGCTACAGATCTACAGCTCCAAGTATAGTGTGAGGGTGAGGTTGAGTGATAAATGGACAAGGGAGGTTTCAAACCTCTATTGCAAGAGGTATTTGGAGGGAAAAGTGGGCTTGAAGAAGGAGATACAGGTTTTTGTTGGAGTGGAGAGAGGGTAGATGCAATAGTCTTGGAGAGAGTAAAGAGGAGGGAGAGAGAGAGAATGTCATCACATTTTTTGAAAGACCCCCTTTTCAGGGGGGAAGGGGGGAGTCAACAACATCTAGAGAGAGAAAGAGTGGGTTTTTACCCCAACTTTAAAAAAAAAGATTCATATAAAGACCCCCACCTCTAGGCCTATAAGTTTGACCAATTACTTTTAGGACCTGCCACACCCACCATTTCAATCCATATGGTAGTCCCTTATTTGTCCATTCCTTAATCCCATTTTTAATCCCATGGAAAATAAAGAGGCCCTCCTAGACCTCATTCCATTCCTAATGCTTTGCCACATTTGTTTTGTCTTAAGGCTATCATGTGTGCTACTTATGTACTTAACAGGTGGCCTACCAAAGCCTTATAGTCTATGACTCCTTATGAAGCATGACATGTTCAAAATCCATCTATTGATCACATGCACGTTTTTGGTTGTTTAGCTATACTTTGGTGCCACAAAATCAACACAAAAAATTGGATGTGGTAAGTCTGTTAAATGCATTTTTGTTGGTTACAATACTGAAAGCAAAGGTTATATGTTATACATTCTGCAAACAAAATGTATCTTGGTTGCACGAGATGTTGTGTTTGTGAAAGATTCTTTCTAGCCTTTGTTATCATGTAGCAAAGACAATAATGTAAGATCATAGGACATTGATGACGCTTTGTTGCCTCTTTTAATGCTGGAAACTTGAATGTAAATCCCAATGAGGCACATGTACATCCTATGTAGATTTTTGAAAATGTTACAGACCAGCCTCTTACTAATGCAGATATACATGATGTACTTGATGTGGAAAGGGCTGAGAAGGAGGAGGCTAGAGGTATGCAAAAATGGATGGTGCATACTTTGCACAATAACTTGGATGCACCAATATCTAGTCTCTTATGCTATAGATTGTTATGCTTTGGTTGTAGTTTATATGATGAGGAGGAACCTCTTTCTTTTGATAAAGCACAAAATTTAAAAAAAATGGATGGATTCCATGCAATCGCAATATGATGCACTTATAGAAAATGACACATGGACTTTATGTGATTTGCCTCCCAATGAAGTGGGTTTACAAGTTGAAACATAAGCTAGATGGTGAGATTGATTTCTAAAAGGCTAGACTTGTTGCAAAATGTTATGCACCACAAAAAGGCATTGATTATATGAAGAGACCTTTGTTCCCACCTATTGTATGACTATCATTTGTTTTCTATGTGCATTGGTAGCCTATTTTGGATGGAATGTACATCAATCAGACATTGGTACTGCTTTCTTGAATGGTGATATATTTCAAGAAGTTTATGTAACGTAGCCTCGCACTTTTGTCAAGAAAGGACAAGAAAATAAAGTGTGCAAATGAAAGAAATCTTTGTATGGATTGAAGAAATCTCCTCGTGCTTGGTATGAGAAAGTTGACACTCATTTGGTTAAAGAAGGCTTTCCTAATAGTCCATTTAAAAGCACTTTATATGTCAAGCATGAGATTATGTATTTCTCATCGTCATCCTATATGTAAATGATTTGCTAATTATTGGTCCAAATGAGATACACATTGCTAAATTTAAGGCTGATTCGAATGATACTTTCAAGATGGAAGCCTTGGGACTTTCACATCATTCCTTAGGCATACAATTTAAGCAGTGTAATGGAGGTATTGCCCTGTGTCAAACAAGCTACATAGAGACATTATTATGTAAGTTTGGCCTTGAGGACTCCAAACCTATTGCTACTCCAATAAAAACAGGTTTGAAATTAAGTCTTCATGATGCTGGTGATCTTGCCGATGTCACTCTTTATTTGGATGCCTTATTTATGTATGTAATATGAGGCATGATATTCAATTTATAATCTCACAGGTTAGCAAATATATGCATAGCCTAGGGTCTAAGAATTGGCAGGCTGTTAAGAGGATCTTTTGCTACTCCAGTGGAACTTTACATCTTGGGTTGTTTTATGCCCAGGGGGGGATCATTGCCACCAGATTTACAAGCTTTTTTTGACTAAGATTGGGTTGATTTTTATGACATGCGAGTGTCCACAAGTGCTTTTTTTCATGCTCAGTGATTGATGTATATCATGGTTGAGGAAGAAACAAGCTATTGTGGCCACTTCTTGTTGAAAATTTGAGTAGAATGTAGTCTTCACAGGCACGGTTGAGTATGTATGACTCAAATACCTTACGCTGATTTAAGTGTTGGACAAGACATTGCTAACACCTAAATCACCATATGGCTGATTTAGGTGTTAAACAAGACAGTGCTTACATAATCTACACTGATAGTTAGAGAACACTGGTAGTTGCAAGAAACCCAAATTTTCATGCTTGCACAAAACACATTGAGGTGTGTTATCACAATGTCAGAGAGAGACTCTCAGTAGGAGAGATCATCTTGGTTTATGCACTAATACAGGACAATGTTGCAGATCTCTTCACAAAGGCATTTCCTCGTGGAAGTTTGAAGCTTTTTGCAAAGCTTTGGGCTTGCTTCCCTTTGTGGATTGATTATGTTCTTAGGGAATGGCACCTCTCTATACACTATGTGCCAGTTCTCATTCATCGCATCACTCGCAGGGGGGATTTGCTACCATATATGTGGTATTGATGTGTGTGAACACACTTAGGACCTTCGAGACATTTTTTCCCTCATTAGGAGGTTTTTTCCCTTGTGCACTGTATATATGCCCATTATTCTAGGGCTAACTTATGTTTCTATTGTGCACTCTCTGTTGTCTTCCTTGAGATTCTTCCTCTTCTCCAACTTGTGTGTGTATCCTTACAATCCTAATTTCCACAGTTTTGTCAACTATCAATAAAACAAGGAGCCAACACAAATCTAAATTTCAACAAAGTTCACAAACATCTAGGTGGAAGCAACGAAAATCTTCCCTAAGAAGTAGAGCTACCATACGTGCTATCAAGGCCCACAACCATCTTCAACAACCCATAGTGAAAAAGTGGGTACCTAAGGATCTTCTCATTGCACAAGGCTACTATATAAAAAATCATAAAATTTCAACCCAAAGACAAATTCAATTGCAAAGATGTAAGGAGATCTTATAACTATAGGCCAACATGCATCAATGAAAACAAACATGGTATGGAAGCAAAAGCTTCTAAATTGCAACAACGGCCACGCCACATATGTGATAGTGGATTGCTCAACCAACATTGGGTCCTGAAGAAGAAAATCCATACAACAACGAGGTTGAAGTCATTTGCAACTTCATTGATGTGGAAAATAAAGTCAACAAATTCTATGTGGGTTTGGTGACCTTCCTCTTAAAGCATTGATCAAGCTTCCAACTCAGCCACTTCAAAATTTACTCCATCGTAAGAGATCTTTGCAATAAATTCAATTTGCCAGGGTTGAAATTTAAAAAATAATCCTTTGGTGTAGTCAGAGTCAAGTAGCTGAACCACCAAATTAGCAAAGTGTTATCCCCAAGGTTCAAGTCTGGCTAAACTCTAAGCTAAAAGTTGTAGGAAATAGGTTTATGCACAAGCTAGAAGTTTTGAGCTAATGACATGTGGATCATGCTAAAATAGGTGAGAAAAAGAGTCAAAGTCTATCTATTTTATTTTTGGAGTAGAATAGAGTCCAACACTCACGCACACGTGTACTATGAGATATACTAGCACAAAGCCTCATGTAAAAATATCCTTCTTAAAGGGATGGTGCTTGTGAAGCTTTGTTACAATGGACTGGTAGTTATACATCTTTTAGAAGTACCCATCAATGCTCTCTCTTGGACAAGATGTTGTTCTTCATGAATTTGTGTATGAATTTATATGTCCCAACATTGGACACATGCATTAGACACACATTTGTGGTTGACCCATGCACTCATCTTGCATGATTGCTCAACCACATTTGTGGCTCAACATAAATCATGAATAAAACTATCAACTATAAGTTCCATCTTGGCACCATCACCATTCAAAGCCCCATTCCCTCTTGGTACCTTCATCATTCAAAGCCTCCCTTTTTTTTAATATCCCTATAGAAATAGGCATCTTCCACTCAAGTTTCTTGAATTCTTTTTGTCCTTTCAAGTCTATCCTCTAGTGTAGCCTCTTTAAAAAAATTTATATGAATTTTTAATGGTCACTCAACTTACTTTAGGACACAATACATATAAAATTCCCGTGTGCATATACCAAGGGTTCTTTTTTTGTCCAAGGATAGATACTCATTAGAAAAGGGCAAGTTGTGTAGAGATTTGTGCACACTTGGACTGTAATAATGTGAGACACTTGGTGCTAAAGTTTTAAGTGACTCCAAGTTTGGATATCATCAATAGAAGCAAGGATGGATTCAATGAGGATGCCAAGCGAAGTGAAGACCCTCATGAAGATGCATTGAAGAATTAGCTTTTCACACATAAAATATTTCCAATGTAATTCTTGTAATTGCAGTGATGTGTAATTGCTGTATTGGGCTCCAAATGAGTTCCAACTTGTATTAAAACTATAGATTAGTGTCCTAAAGGATTTATCTATGGTTAGCGGTGCTCATTAACCTTTGGGTACATGAATATTTTTGGTAACCATAGGTATGAAGGTGAAAATGCTACAATGTGTACACACTTTTTGATAATGAGAGCTTGGGTGATGGTGTCCATGCCCTTCTTGATCACTAATAAGTCTCCTACTCACTGACCCTCTTGTGCGTGTATTCTAACTTGCTTGCTATGCATTGAGAAGCTATCCTTATCCATGTGCATGCATGTGTTGAGTGATTAAAGGTGTGAACATTAGTGAATGTCTCTCTTATGCATGTGAATTTCTTCACTTGGGGGGTTCTACTATTAAGAGTTCCCATATATAAAATGTCATTCATAGGGTACTTAAAAACCCCCTATGTTAAAATTTGGACATGAATATATTGATCCCTCTTTTTCGATGAATTAACAGGATTTTTCCCAAAATGGATTAGAAAATATTATTGTTAATGTCTCAGTTGAATTTCTTAAATTCAACAAAAAAAAAACCCTCTTGCTAAACTCACGTGGAATATTAACATAATTTCATAGTGGATCCCTTGGGTCTCTTCATTTTGCACATGTGTGTGTGTGTGTGTGTGCGTGTGTGTGTGTGTGCGAAAATTCCGTCATAACTATTCAACCATACTCAGATAATTGCATTCAAATAATACATTAAATAACAACTTAAAACAAGACATCATAAAAGTGAATAAACATTTCATAAATAAAATAGTCCTATTTTTATAAGATACAACACTCTGCATTTGATAGTCAATATAGCCATCTAGATTCAAACTTTGATCTTTGACCTTTATAAATTGGCATCTTGTTATTGTATCTATATGTGTCCATCCCTAGGGATGAGCCTCTACTATACTTACAAGGAAAAGGATCTAGTTATTACTTGCATCCATACAAAAAACATTTTGTTAGAGCTGGCAATGTTTGTGCGTGTTGCATGTATTGCCATTGGACCTAGTTGTCATCCATGTAACTTGTAATCCTAGTTTAGAGATTACCCTAAGGATTCAAAATTAGTTGAACTTTAAGTAAAAAAATTTGAGTTTTAAGTAAGATAAAATATGCATGTACAATCATATGTATCTAGAATTTTCTCGAGAAGAGAAGTTTTTTTTCCTACTAAATATAATGCTTACTATTTATATTGTATTTTGAGGTAAAAGACCAATATAAGCAGCCTGATTTTGAGGTAAAAGACCAATATAAGCAGCCTGATCAAAATCAAGCAGCATCTCATTTGTACTTTGAACCGTTTTTCAAAAAATCCAGCTTATGTCAATGAGACCCTCCAGAGGAGGTTTATGGCTTACCAAAATTAGCATGTATCTCATGAACTTTCCCCTCTGTGTATATACGCTTGAACCTGCAATAGATAATATACATACCCAAGTTTCCCTTTTGATGTTTGAAAGAAAGATTTATCACAACCATGTATATTCTATTGCATTTTTGCAATGCAATTAAAGCATAACAACATTTCTTCTATCAATCAAGACGAAGAAAAATAATCTACTGTTTTCCTTGTCGTAAGCCATCACTGTCAAATTTGTGCATGCATAAAACAATCATAAAAAAGTATCTACTAACAATTGAGGCTAGCTTTATGCATTCTTGATAGGAGTCATTGTTTGATTACCAGCTTGAATCAAAGAGAGCAAGATCTTATTAGGTAAGGTAAAAAGCTAATACTAAATGCCTGACCAAAATCGTGCAGCATCTTGTTTGTAGTTCAAAAAAAATTTCAACAATTCCAGTTTATTCCATCTCGCAATGAGACTCTCCATGGGAGGTTTATGGCCTACCATAAGTAGCAAGTATCCATGAACCTTAGCAGGTATCCATGAACTTTCCCCTTTGTCATATATGTTTTCAAAAGAATTGCCACAAATGATATATATACCCAAGTTTCTTCTTAATGTTTGAAAGAAAAAGTCACCAAACCATATATATTCCATAGCTTTTTCAACGCACTTAAAGAATAACAACATTTAGTCCATCAATCAATATGAAGGCAAACAATATGTACTTGTGGTTTTTCGACAATGTTTCCTAAAACACATCAATGTTAGATAGCCCAAAATTCTCTTTGGAAGGTTCCCAAAAAAGTGAAAAATTAGCTAATCACGTATTGATATAAAATAATAACCTACAGATCTGTAAGATAAATTTTTCTAAAAAAAACAAACCAACTGCCATGTCTCTTGAGACCCCAAGGGAGGTTGCAGTAGATGAGATAGGTATAACTTAAGTGTTTTTTATGCACAACGGCATCATTCACTTTTCCTACAAAACTACCAAATAGTCTAGCACATTGAGCCAAATATATTAAAAAACTTCCAACCGGATATCTTTTCAAGTATATTTATGAACCATAGCTCTTTCAAGCTAATAACATCCTTAACAAAGCATGATTGTCATGCTCTTTCAACTATAAAAGGGAAACCAAATTCTGGCAATATTCCATTCATACCAAAACCAATCATTATCAAGTTTCATACGTAGATGTACAATGTAAATTAGACTCAAGTAGATTATAACATTATGAGTCATAATTCACCCTAGTATCAAATCTAATATCTCAGTATAAATTTAACACAACCATACTAAGTAGGTGCAAATCAACTACCCGATGTGGCTTCATCTATATGTGCATAAGTAAGATGTGTGAGACATCCTCCACTACGAGTCGGTTTCTATAGTTTTCTAGCCCTATAAATCATACTAAGAATATTGCCATGGGTTCCTAGCTTGTGTTGGTCAAAGAAACGATCACTTGAGTTCACCTGAGGCGCCAATCATCCTGTAAGATATGCAGACGACCAACCCAAAATGTCATTATTTTATCTCCAGAGTCATACCTTTGGATGGCTTCATGACATCCTCTCATCTGGAGATCCACAATATCTTTATGATAATATGTGTGTGTGTGTGTGTGTATGTTTGTGTGTTAGATGTTTGAAAGAGCAAGCGGAGTACACTCAACCGGCAGTGCAAGCATGGAGCCAGGACAAGCGAGTAAATGGGTGGCCTAGAGGGGTTTCCAAGTGAGGAAGACTCCAAAGGGGTGCATGTACAAAGGAGATCATGGTTGGTGAAGAAAGGAAGAGTTGGAAAAGGGCCAAACTGGGAAAAAAAGCACCCTGTAGGTGCGGGAGAAAAAAAACAGAGGGAGCCATGAATCAATGATTAGATGAGGAATATTTTGCTATCAATTTCCTTATTTAACATACTCACTATGCTAAACTTTATTCATGTGATCCAAGATAATGAGACACACACTGCAAGTTAGGCATTTTTATGGTGAGCATATACTCCCATCTACTACTCCTATGCATATACATGTGCCCACATGAATATGCATACACATATCGCAAGTTAGGTGTCTTTATGGTGAGCATATACTCCTATGCATATTCATGTGACCATATGGGGTAGAGTTACACCAACACAAAATTGGATGTCCATTAAAGATGCAACCTTCCTATGATGTGTGTGTGTGTGTGGGTGTGATGCCGTATGTAAAGGTAGTGGAAGTCAGCAAATCATGCTTACGAGTGCATATAACACAAGGATAACTAAGGGAGCAATGAACTATGTATAGAAAGATGTCAAGTTTTCTGCACCACTAGCCGACTCAAAAGTTTTTAATGCATATCACATTTTTCAATTTATTGACAGCTTGGTTGGCCATGTAGCCATCGGATTTGTTTGTATATAGATAGATGTCTACCCATAGTCCGACCACTAGTCATTGGACTTTGATTTTCAAGATCAAATTTCGGATCCTTCGGCTTTGTATGATCTAGAGGTAGTATACGTAAGCATGCATGAAGAATATTCAAGAAGACACACCACTTGAGATCCCAATTATGCACTCATTTTGTACCAGCTTGGTAAATACATTATGAGCAATCAAGAACCAACCCTTTAGATAAGGAAAAATCATCTAAAAATGTGAATTGTCAAGTAGGTGTGCAAGTCATTCACACCAAAGAACATCTTTTGTGTGTGTGTGTGTGTGTGTGTGTGTGTGTGTGTGTGTGTAGATGAGAATTTGTGCAGTTTGAGCATCAAGAGGTACACATAGGTGTGTTCATGCATGAATTTTATGCAATGGTTGTGAGAGAAATTAGAAGAGGGAAGCTAGCCATGACTCTTATTTAGATTCTATTCTTAAAGAGTCCTCTTCACCTATCTCCATTAGAAGAGCTCTTTCACCTTGCTAGATTCCTCCATCTCACTTCCATGCCCTAGTTGGGTCATGCTCTTCACTTATGTGACAATTTAGAGTGTCAATTGTGTATGCCATGCTACTACTCTATGATTTGTAAAGAGATTAGTACAAAAGTGTGGCAAAGAAAGTAAAATCGATGGCTTTAACTTTACTATCAGATTGCAAGGAGAAGCTAGAACAAACTTCTTTGCAACCAAATCTCGAGGATTCAAAAAGAACTAAGCAAAGGTTTACAATGGAAACTCTAAAAGAACTAATTTAATGTTGGATATGAGGAGTTTTTAACGAAAGAAGAGAAGAAGTATTTTGAACAAATTCTTTCAAGCCATGGCAAGGCTTTTTCTTTTGAGCCACATGAGATAGGGTGTGTTCATCCTAGTGTTCTTGCACCTATGGCAACCTTCACTAAACCTCATGGAGACCTCATATACCTTGGAATTTGTATCCAATCCCAGTTCCAAAAGCACATATGTTGTCAGGGTGAAGGTCATTGTGCAAAAAATCATGGTGATGTAAGTACTTCAATGTTTGCAGTAGAGCATTGACAATGTGTAAGATATTGTCTTGCAAGCGCTCTATACTGCCACATGTCTACAAAACTGTTTGATGGCAAGCTTGCTTCCATCCAAGTGACATTCTTATAACCATTGTTGCACATGGCCTCCGTTCTAATATCTGAAGATAAAAATTGGCCATAAGGAGTGACACACAATGCTAAGTGGCAGTATTATACCTCCATGTTGGATATTTAAAATGGTGGCTTCTTTTATGGCTTATTGTGCAGGAGTTGGCCCGTGTGGCTGGATCTTGAATACTTTAGCTGCATACATAAGGTCTGAGAAGGCAGGATGTAGCACATGAACTTGCTTTACATATGCCCATCTGCCTTCTCTCAGTTGGGGAGCTTGCAAGTGAAAACATGTTGGTCCTATAGGAGGTGCAACACTAGTGGATCATTGCCTTGGGCTACTCCTTCTACATTGATAGGCTGAGTGGGAGTTGCCACTTCTGTCCGAGTGGTTGGCTCGGCAAGATCAACCACTCTCAGTCTTTTGCTAGGGCCTTCTATCTTACTCTTTCCTTTCATTTCTGCATGCAATTGATGAATCAATTGTATTCTTTTACGTACTAGAGGGAGAGAGCAGACTTCAGGATTTTGAAGAGTATCAAAAGCAACAAAGATTTGGCCCATGCCTTAGTTGAAAAGCCCCCACATTTGACTGCCACTAAAAATTGCAATATCAAATGATATTTTGGAGAATGATTGATGTAAGCGCTCAAAGAAAATGTTTTGTCAACGACAAAATCATTTTAACTAGAAAGCTCTGCAATTTCAAAACATCGACGTAACTGCTTCTCCTCCACACCATGAGGATAGCAAACAAAAGCTTTAGTGACGGTTTTTTTATGTGCTCATGATAGCTTTGTCTCTGATGTGGCTATTAAAACAAACAATGATATATTAACAACAAGAGAATAATTCAAACATGCTAAAATATGAAAATGTTTAATACCATTGCTCAATGTTTAAACACATTTAAAGTGTGATTTTTGCAACAAATGAAATATATACAATTTTTAATGATCATGATTTTTGAATAAGATTTTGTTATCAATAATTGAATAAATGTACAATCAATTTAATTGTAATGCAATGGAAGATCAAATTTTAGAAAACATATCACTAAAAGTTAATGTTATGAAAAATCAGTCCAACTATGTGAGTTAGAAACTGTAACACAGGTGTGCATACTACTAAACACAAAACACTGGAAGTTTACGTCACACGAAAGTCTATTAGACAAGAAAAAGTGTACGTTCCACACTAATAGTCCAACCGTGTGAGCTAATAGCTCTAACACAACAGTGGTCGCTATTATTTAATTGATTGAAAGATTAAATAATCAATTTGGTCACTGTTGAAGTGTGACAAAATCTCTAACACAATGCAACAATCAAACCATTACTCATCATATCTAGAAAAAAGCTATCTGTTATAGTTACAAAGAGTACGTAGAGGGTATATCTCTACTCACATATTGCAAGTAGCAAACAATGATGAAAAGAGAAGCAAAGCTTAAACTTAGCTCTCGTTATCTAGTACTATTGCTTAGGTGAGTTGGATATGTAAAAGGAAAGCATAAACAATAGTGCAAACAAAATATAAACATTGATACATTTGTAGATGAAGAAAAAGTTAAACTTAACTCTTCACCTTCAAATGTGGCAATGTGTATACTTTTTTTATACTGTAGTTTAGCTTTGTCTCTAGCGTGTAAAGTAAACTATACTGGATAACAAGATTTTAGATATGTTTGTATATTTTGAAAACTTTTGAAGTGTGAGTATTCTCATACACAACACGAAGTGACAAAATCCTATCCCATCTCTGTGTTAAGTATGGAGCCTGATTTACCCCTTGTAATTTTTTCGGTTAAAAACGCACATTTGTAAGGCCCCTGTTATGAGGAGAAGGCACCATGCATGGAGAAAAATCACTCGTCGAAAACCAAAATTTTTACGACCACGCTAGAATATTCTTTTTTGCCAGAATATTTTAGCCAGATGTTGGTCTAAAAATGATCAAAAAACGATCGTCGATTGGCCGGTGACCGTTAGTCAATGGGCGGTGGCCGATTTCAAATTGGACTTGATCTTCTTAAGGACGGCCACACATGGGCGCATTGGAGAGTCCACTCCGACTTGTCTACACAAGGGCAGCTACAATGACTGCCTCTTATGAGAGAGGACAGTCCTTTTGGCCTATAAAAGAAGGCCTTTTCTACACACAAAAACGAGTTAAAGAGGTGAAGCATTGTGAAGTTGATGCAACAAGGTGGATGTGAGGTGGTGAGAGTGAAGCAAAGCAAGAGCTCCAAAAGGGTATAATCCCTTTGTAATCTACTTCTTATATTGAAGTAATAAAGCCATTGAGTGGTTGCTTTCCCGTGGACATAGCCGGCATTGGGTGAACCACATATATTGTGTGCTCTCTCGCTCTCTCTCTCTCTCTCTACTCTATTATCTCTCTTCATTAAGTAAACTACTCAATTATCTACTTAGCTACATCATATTCCCTAACAATTGGTATGAGAGCTAGGTTTTCTCGTAGCTAAAGTTTCTCAAGGAAAGGATTCCTTGAATTGAGTGGGAGTAATGGCGGAGGAAGGGAAGCTCAAGATTAAGAAGTTCAACGGAAAGAACTACCAACACTGGAAGAAGCAAATTGAAGACTATCTCTACGAGAAGGACCTCTATTTGTCACTAGGCGGTCTTGTAAAGAAGCCCGCAACAATGGCAGATGAAGTATGGATTGTCCTCGACCGAAAGGCATTAGGAACAATCTGACTAAGCTTGGCGTCCAACAGTGGCCTTCAACATTTTGGAGATGAATACCGCAGAGGACTTAATGAAGTCACTTGACGGCCTCTATAAGAAACCATCGGCATCCAATAAGGTATTCTCATGAAGCGCTTGTTCAATCTAAAGATGGCAGAGAATGGTTCAGTTGTAGAATACCTAAATAACTTTAACACCAATATAAGTCAATTTCGATCGGTGAAAGTCAATTTTGATGACAAAGTGCAAGCTCTCCTTATACTATCCTCTCTATCAAATATTTGGGACTGCCTTGTGATGGTTGTAAGTAACTCTATCTTTGGCACAAATACTCTTAAGTTTGATGATGTTGTGGGGGTTCTCCTAAGCAAGGAAATGCAAAGGAGAAGTAGAGGTGAATCATCAAGTATTGCATTGTCAATGTAAACAAGAGAAAGGAATAAGGAAAGGTTCAAAAGCCAAAAGGGTCGTGATCGCTCAAGGCGGAGCAAATCACATACAAAGTCAGTTTCCAAGGCCAAGATGGAAGGAGCTTACAAAGGTAAAATAAGCTCTCTTCCAAAGAATTAGAGGCCTTTCATAAAGACCATAAATGCTTTTAGTGTGAGGAGCAAGGACAAGGTTATCGTTCTTGCCCCAAAGAAATGTACTCAATGACACTCGTAGAGCTTCCATGGTTGAAGCTCCAAAAGAGGATACTCATTGCAAAGGCTCATACCTCTCCTATGCTTGGGGAAAAGTAAGGGATCATGATTCCCTTATTCTCTTTGACCCTAGCTCTACTCACAACTTCATATCAACGGAGTTGTCCACTAAGTTGGGCATTCAAGCTTTTGAGATGAGAGATAATGTAACTGCCGATGGAGCAAGCCTCCGTTACTCCCTTGATTGGCAAGTTGAGGCTTCATGTCCAAAGCTACATCGACAAAGAAGACTTTTTTTATCTCTCCTCTCCAACATAAGGATGTTATCCTTGGGGCACCATGGTTCAATCGCATGGCTGCCAACATGAAGTTCATTGAAAGGAGAATCTATTTCACCTGCACAGAAAAGAGCATGTACATAGATGCTAATGAGTCGGGGAACACCATATCCCTGGTAAATACGCTTGCTTTTGATAAGTCAATGAAAAGCTCTATTTTTGTGTATATGATTTTTGTTAGAGAATCTGTAAATGATTCTAATGTTTTCACAAGTAGCAATAAAGGGAATCAAGAGGAATTAGAGTTGTCTAATTTCCTAAATGGATTCCAAGTTGTTTTTATTGATGACATCCCTAGTGAGCTACCTCCAAGATGAGGGGATGATGACCATGCAATAGAGCTTCTACTAGGAAGCTCGCCGCCTCTAATAAACCTCCTTATTGAGTTTCACAAGCTCAACAAGAGGAGATCATGAGACAAGTGCATGAATTGGTGGAAAAAGGGATGGTGAGGCCTAGCTCCTCTCCATTCTATTCACCAGTACTTTTAGTGCAAAAGAAAGATGACACATATCACCTGTGTGTTGACTATAGAGCACTAAATAGGATCACTATATAAAAAAAAGATTTCCCGTGCTGCGGGTAGAAGATCTATTTGATAAGCTACAAGTTTTGGCCTGACAAATGCTCCAGCCGCATTCAAACTCATGATGGACAAAAATCTTCAAGCCACTCAAATTCTCTTGAGGAGTACAAGTGACACCTCCAGGTAATCTTTCAAGTTGTGAGAGAGAATAAGTTTTTCATTAATCAAAAGAAAAGTGATTTTTTTTTTCTTTCTGCAAGAGATTCAATATTTAGGTCACATTATCTCTCAAGATGGTATCTGTATGGATCCATCAAAGTTGGAGGTAATAAAAGCATGGCCTAATCTAAGGAATCCACATGAGCTAAGAAGCTTTATTGCACTTCTCATTGTGTGGAGTGAAAAGTGCAAGGGCTCCATCTCCTTCTCCAAGCTTGTTGAGAAGTGGAGAGCCTACACCAACACTCTTGGCTACGGAATGCAAATCCAACCAAGAGCCATGCTTCCATGTTTAATCTTGCCATATTCTTCATCTTCATTACGATGCTATTATGCTATGCTAAGCAAGAAGAGTGATAAGTGAGGAACTATTTATTTATCCTATGAATGATTCTTCTTCCTCTTCCCTACCCTCATTTCCCGCTAGCTCTCTCCACCTTCGAAGGTGTTTGAGGCCTTTGGATTGAGGCTTGGGATAGTTAATGCTTTTTGCAAAGTTTATGTTATGCTCGTGATGCATAAAACTTTCCATCTTCATAGCATCACCAAGGTCACAAGGAACACAAAGGTTGTATTGTACCAAGTTTCTCTTGATGGGAGAATCTATAATACAAATGCCTTTTGGAGGGGGGATTGGTTCCTAGTAAATTCGGTCCTCAACTATTGTCATGTTCTCTAATACTCTCTCTCTAGAAAAAGTATTGTTCATGCCAAGTTAATTAAGTACTATGTTTATGTTCCTACCATCAATTAAGTTCACCTCTATGTTCTCAAAGTGATTTCACAAAAATGCTCACTTTAATTCTCTTAATTCCGCTATTCTCAAAGTTCATATGCCATTTCCATTACATTGCCTATGGAATCGTGAAGATGGTAAAATCTTTAGGAGTAGGGATGTAATTTTCAACGTACAAAATATTTACAAAGATACTTGGAAAGAAAATAGACAAAAGATATAGGTGATGAGTACATAGAGCTTGAGGATGGTGAAGACTCAAGAAGTGCAAACGGTGACAACGTGCAACAACGTCAACCAAATGAGGAGCCTCAACCTATTCCTCAAAGGTCTACAAGAGTAAGTAGACCTCCAGAAAGGTTTGTTCCTTCCTTCATGCATCTCTTGATCACAGATTCTGGAGAGTCAGTATAATACCAAGAAGCTACACATCACGAATCCAAAGAAGAATGCATTAAGATTATGCAAGTGGAGATGGACTGATTACATCATAACCAAACATGGGAGTTGGTTGAGTTTCCTAAAGGTAAGCAAGCATTACAGAACAAGTGGGTGTATAAGTTGTAGGAAGAAGAAGGTGGGAAGAAAAGGTACAACTCTAGGTTTGTGGTAAAAGGTTTTCTCAAAAGAAAGGTATTGACTTCAATAAAATATTTTCTCATGTTGTAAAAATAAACTCAATTAGGATTGTCTTAATCCTTGTGGCTTGCTCATGATTGAAATCTTGAGCAAATGGATGTAAATACGGCATTCCCTCATGGTGACTTAGAGGAGGAAATTTACATGCTTGAACCAAAGGGGTATGAAGTAAAAGGCAAGGAGAAAATGGTTTGCAGATTAAAGAAAATCTTGTATGGTTTAACGCCAGCATCAAGACAGTGGTACTTGAAGTTCAATCAATGGATGTTGGATCATGGATTCACAAGATGCAACTCAGATCACTGTGTTTATACAAAGAATTTGGGAGAGGGGAAGTTCATCATCCTAATGTTGTATGTTGATGACATGATGATTGCAAGTGCTAACATGCAGGACATCAAAGACCTAAAAGAAGAGTTGTCTAAATCTTTTTCAATGAAAGATTTAGGTGCTACAAAGAGGATACTTGGTATGAAGATATCAAGGGACATGACAAAGAAGACACTAAAGCTATCTCAAGAGGATTACATCAAGAAAGAAGAAAGGTTTGCAATGCAAGATGCAACATCTGTCTCTAGATCTTTGGCTAATCACGTTAAACTAACCAAGGATATGTGTCCAAAGACACAAGAGGAGATAGCCTATATGTCTAAAGTTACATATGCTATAGCAGTAGGTTCTCTAATGTATGTTGTGGTTTGGACAAGGCTAGATATTGCACATCCAGTGGGAGTTGTGAGTAGGTTCATGGATAATCCAAGTAAAGAGAATTGGCAGGCTGTGAAGTGGATACTTAGATATCTAAAGGGGACAACCATGAATTATTTGTATTTTGGAGGCACTAACATTTCTTGCAAGGATATGCTGATGCAGATATGGCAATTGACAAAGACACTCGAAGGAGCACTGCTGGCTACGTCTTCACAATTGAAGGCACAGTAGTAAGTTGGGCTTCAAAGTTGCTCACTTTCTACCACGGAAGCAGAATATGTAGCAATGATAGAGGCAAGCAAAGAGATTTTATGGCTTCATAGATTCTTGCAGGATCTTGGATACAAGCAAGAAAAATGTGTCTTGTACAGTGACACTAGTCAAAGCTACATTTATCTTGCGAATAATTCAGCCTTTCATTCAAGGACAAAGCACATTGAGGTGAGATATCATTTCATACAGACTCTTTTGGAAGAGAGACAACTGAAGCTAGAAAAGGTGCACACAAATGAAAATCCTGCCGACATGTTTACAAAGGTGGTCAACAAGGAGAAGTTGAGCTTTTGCTCATCTTCATTCGGCATTCAAGGATAAGAAGCCAGGATGGAAAGCAGTCCACAGGTTTGGTTTGGAGATCAGTCTCCAAGTGGGAGATTGTTAAGTATGGAGCCTCATTTACCCCTTGTAATTTTCTGTGTTAAAAACACACATTTGTAAGGCCCCCATTATGAGGAGAAGCCATTGCGCATGAAGAAAAATCACTCGTCGAAAATTAAAAGGCTCTGCAATTTCAAAACATCGACGTAACTGCTTCTGTTCCACACCATGTAGATTGCGAACAATAGCTTTAGTGACGATTTTTTGATGTCCTCATCATAGCTTTGTCCCTGACGTGGCTATTAAAATAAACAATGATATATCAACAACAAGAGAATAATTCAAACATGCTAAAATATAATATTTTCAATATCAATTGGCAATATTTAGACATATTTAAAGTGAATGATTTGTTGCAGCAAATGAAATATATACAATTTTAATGATTATGATTTTTGAATAAGATTTTGTTATCAGTAATGTACAAATAATTTAACTGTAATGAAATGGAAGATAAAATTTTAGAAAACATATCACTAAAAGTCAACCTTATGAAAAAGTAGTCCAATTATGTGAATCAAAAACTCTAACACAAGCATGGACACTACAAAACATAGAACACTGGAAGTTTACGTCACACAAAAGTAGTATATTAGATAACAAAAAGTGTACGTTATGCACTAATAGCCCAACCGTGTGAGCTAATAGCTCTAACACAAGAGTGGTCGCTATTATTTAATTGATTAAAACACACAATGCAACAGTCAAACCATTACTCATCACATCTAGAAAAAGCTATCTTTCATAGTTACAAAGAGCACGTAGAGAGTATATCTTTACTCACCTATTGCAAGTAGCAAACAATGATAAAAAGAGAAGCAAAGCTTAAACTTAGCACGCACTAAATGGTATTATTGCTTAGGTGAGTATCCAAAAGCTTAAACTTAGCAGTCACTATATGGTACTATTGCTTAGGTGAGTTGGATACGTTAAAAAAAAGCATAAACAACAGTGCAAACAAAATATAAACATTGATATATTTATAGATGAAGAGAAAGTTAAACTTCACTCTTCACTCTTCAAATGTGGCAATGTGTATACTTTATTTATACTATAATTTAGTTTTGTCTCTATCGTGTAAAGTAAACTATAATGGATAGCAAGATTTTAGATATGTTTGTATATTTTGTCAATATTTGAAGTGTGAGTATTCTCATACACAGCATGAAGTGACAAACTCCCAGCCCATCTCTGTGTTAAGTATGGAGCCTGATTTACCCCTTTTAATTTTCTATGTTAAAAATGCAAATTTTGGCCCCTATTATGAGTAGAAGCCATCGTACGTGAAGAAAAATCACTCGCCAAAAACCAGAATTTTCACGGCCACATCATAATATTCTTTTTTGTTGAAAATTATGGTTGTACAGTGGTCAGAAAATGGTCCAAAAACGGCCGATCGGTTGGCCGGTGGCCGTTAGTCAATGGGTGGTGGCCAGAAGTCAATGGAAGATGGCCAAATTCAATGGCGGATGACCACTTTCGAATTGGACTTTGTCTTCTCAAGGACGGCCACACATGGACACATTGGAGAGTCTAACTCGGACTTTTGTCTACACAAGGGTGGATACACACGGCTGCCTCTCATGAGAGAGGGCAACCCTTTTGGCCTATAAAAGGAGGCATTTTCTACACAATAAAACGAATTGAAGAGGTGAAGCATTGTGAAATTGATGCAACAAGGTGGACGTGAGGTGGTGAGAGTGAAGCAAGGCGACAGCTCCAAAAGGGTATAATCCCTTTGTAATCTACTACTTATTTTGAAGTACTAAAGCCATTGAGTGGCTACTTTTTTGTAAACGTAGCCCGCATTCGGTGAACCACATATATTGCGTGCTCTCTCTCTCTCTCTCTCTCTCTCTCTCTCTCTCTCTCTCTTTGTGTGTGTCTACTCTATAATCTCTCGTGTGTGCAAATTATCTCTCTCCATTAAGTAAACCACTCAATGATCTACTTAGCTACGTCATATTCCCTAACAATTGGTATCAGAGCAAGGTTTTCTTGTAGCTAAAGTTTCTTAAGGAAAAGATTCCTTGAATTGAGTGGGAGTAATGGCGGAGGAAGGGAAGCTCAAGATTGAGAAGTTCAATGGAAAGAACTACCAACACTGGAAGATGCAGATTGAAGACTATCTCTACCAGAAGGACGTTTATTTGCCACTAGGTAGTCTTGCAAAGAAGCCCTTAACAATGGAAGATGAAGCATGGATTGTCCATGACCAAAAGGCATTAGGAACAATCTAGCTAAGCTTGGCGCCAATGGTGGCCTTCAACATTTCGGAGATAAATACCACGGAGGTCTTGATGAAGTCACATGACGGCCTCTACGAGAAACCATCGGCATCCAATAAGGTATTTCTCATGAAGTGCTTGTTCAATCTAAAGATGGCAAAGAATGGTTCAGTTGCAGAATACCTAAATGACTTTAACACTAACATAAGTCAACTTTGATCGATGAAAATCAATCTCGATGATGAAGTGTGAGCTCTCCTTATACTATCGTCTCTACCAAATAGTTGGGACAACCTTGTGATGGCTATAAGTAACTCTATCTCTGGCACAAATACTTTTAAGTTTGATGATGTTGTGGATGTTCTCCTAAGTGAGGAAATGGGAAGGAGAAGCACATGTGAATCATCAAGTGGTGCATTGTCAGTGTAAACAAAAGGAAGGCCTAAGGAGTGTTTCTATATTTTGCCAACTTCTGAAGTGTGAGTATTCTCATACACAACACAAAGTGACAAATTCCTGTATAGAGCCTAATTTACTCCTTGTAATTTTTTGTGTTAAAAACACACATCTATAAGGTCCTCATTATTATGAGGAGAAGCCATCGTGCGTGAAGAAAAATCACTCGTCGGAAGCCAAAATTTTCACCACCACTCCGGAATATTCTTTTTGGCCGAAATATTATGGCCGATCGGCGGTCGAAAAATAGTCGAAAAACAGTTGGTTGGGTGGCTGTTAGTCACTGGGCGGTGCCGGTGGCCGAAAGTTAATTATACCTACTTGCTTTATCTCCTTTGTCTCTGACAAACTGCAAAAGCTGCAATGTGCTCCTTTGATTGAAGTGGCGTATATATTATACGGTTCTTTAATCAAAGAATTATTTGATCTAAGATTTCTTCGATCAAAGAGTTCCTTCGATTATATGTTTTACACTGTATTATTCAAAAAAACATTGTATAATCCGAATAATACGTAGAATTTTCATTATATGATATGCAACCCATATTAGGACACATGCTGATATTTGTGATAGTGGTTTGCTTAAAAAGATCTCACTATCTATACTACGTATAGGTGGGGAGGAAATTTGGCCCCTCCCATGACCACGTTGTGAGCGGGATGAAAACACACACAGCGCCTGTATATCGACCCGACACACACTCTTGGGAAGATACACACACACACTATGGGGCACCACTCGGCTTACACAACACACCTAGCCGAGACAGGGAACACACCTCTGGAGTGAGAGGAGAGAGACTATCCACTTGCCCACTCCACACACACACACACACACACACACACCCAAAAAACTCAGCTCAAAAGACGAGAATTTCTGATGTTTAGATACAATTGAGCTTGGGCCAACACCAATGGGGCAAATAGCTCACACAATATGGGTAAAATAAGCCATATACAATCATAAACTAGAGCAGAAACTTCGCTCAGAGGAGAAACTTACACAGAAAAAAAGCAGGAAAAGAGTGAGGAATTTGGCAAAATGGACAGCGCCATCGCGTCCAGAACGGCCCAAAACCCCAATCTACAATGTCAAAGTGCTCAAATCCGACCTCGGATGAGCAGTTTACGGCCAAAACAGGCTCCAAATTGAGCAAAAACACACCTGCGGCTGTTCCTCCTCTCTTCTCCACGTTTTTTCTGGTCTTCTCTCTGTTTTTTTAGTTCCCACACTTAGCTTTATTAGTTGGGCACCCTTGGCCTTTTAGATGACCTCAAACGGACCCCGAACAGGCCAAAAACTGACCTCGCAGTGCATAGTTGTCACCTTTTTGCATCATTCGCACACCTGGCACTCAGTTTTTTTCCAATAATGCATCTCGCCACCACGTGAAGTGGCCCCAAAAAGTGGTCCTAATGATGACCTTTCTGCGTAACTCTCACAAGAAAACACCCACGTTGTGTCCGTCCTCATCTGCGTGCAAATATTGACCTCGTTCGCCCTCCTGACGCCACTAGATGCCATCTGACGCACCTGCTGACCTCATGTCGTCGGCCCGCGGATAGCTTCCTCGAGAAGTTTTACACGCTATAAACTCCTCATTATTGTAGAAAAACACAGTGGTACTGGTAATAGTGAAAATCGATGCACTATGTACACCCTGTCCTACCTGTACACATGTGGGCCCCACGTAACCACCTGGCTCTGAAAAATGGGCAATTCTTTATTTGATGCACCATGCATGGATATTGGCATATGCGCAATTCCTTGCTCCAAAAAACTCCTGACATAATTTGCCCACCCCCTAGCCTGCTAGATCATTCATGATCAGCAGCAGCAAAGAGAGATATGAGACTCGCCGCATCACAAGTCTCCTCATCCTTCACCAACATTGCTTGCTCCACAGATAACTCATCTTGCTCCACCATCATTAACCTGGCATGATATAATTTAAGACGCAATCCGTTTACCCTTGACTTATGTAGAACACCATCCAGGTTAGCCAGCTGATATGTGCCATTTGGAAAACACTCCACTACCTTGAAAGGGCCTTCCCACTTAATTTGAAACTTCTTTTGGAAGGTGTTGTCCAGCTTACTGTTGTAGCGCAAAACCAAGTCATGTTTCTTGATACCCTTACTTTTGACCTTTTCATTTATCTTTGCCAAAGCCTTATCCTGCATCTGCCCATAATGCTCCAATGCGCTCATCCTATCCAACTGGACCTCTTGTAACTGCAAGAGCCTCTCTTTGAATGCATCACTAGGCGGCCCAAGCAACTTCTCTAACATCTTGATCGCAGGCAACTCTACCTCCACAGGCAATAGTGCTTCCTTTCCATACACCAAATGAAATGGAGTAAACCCTGTACCTGTCTTCACCGAAGTACGGTAAGCCCATAATGCACTAGGCAATTCCAAATCCCAGTTCTTTCCTTGGTGCTCTGTCACTTTAGAAAGAATTTGTACCAACTCACCATTGAATTTTTCATTTAAGCCATTACACTGCGGGTAATAAGGAGTGGTATGCTGGTGCCTAATCTTCATCTTTGTGCATAAGAAGTCTAGCAGTTTAGCTCTAAATCCTGGCCCCTTATCTAAAAGTAGCTCTAATGGCACCCCAAACTTGCAACATATTTCATCATACAAAAATTTTGCCACATCCTTTGCAGTGATCTGTTTTACTGCTATAGCCTCTGCCCATCTAGAGAGATAGTCCACTGCCGTCAAGATATAGCTTTTGCCCCTGCTTGTGATAGGTAACGGGCCTATTGCATCAATCCCCCACTTTTCAAACACATCAAACGCCATAATGGTTTTTCGTAGCTTTGGCTTCAACACTCTCTTCCCAAATGCTTGACACCTATTGCAAGACCTACACCAATGGTGAACATCCTTGTGCAAACTAGGCCATACATACCCCTCTTGCAAAATCTTATGCAAGGTGATCTTTAGAGCAAAATGGCCACCACATGCGCCTTCATGATTCTCTTCCAACACTCTGTAAAGCTCCTCCTACCAAGGTACACGTCTCAACACGAGATCAGCCCCTTTCATGTATAAGACATCACCAATCAATTTGTACCTGTATGCTCTACGCACAAAGCCATACTTCTTAGACTTCTGAATCTCCTTTGGAATGATTCTTGTTAGCAAAAACTCCTCTTCTTGAGCCAAACTTTCTCGGCCATGATAAAGAGGTAAATTGGTCCTCAACACAAATAGCTCCCCAATCATGCCTTGAGCTGCTTCATGTGCCTCTCCATTTAGAGCACGTTCAATGTGTCTGATGCTCCATGCTTCAAACTTTTTTAACAGGCCTTTAATTCTAAAGCACATTTCCTTCAATGAGGTGTTCTTGCTCTTCCACACACCCAGCACTTGCTTCACCACTAACAAGGCATCACCTTTTATGCTCAACCTTCAAACCCCATGCTTCAAACAAATGTGTAATCCGGCTTCCAATGTAGCGTATTCAGCCTCATTGTTACTATGAGCATCCAATTTGAACCCTCTCTTGCATACTAGCTTCCCCTCTGGATCATAAAGTGCTATACCCCCTGAAGCTGCATCATGGCTCTTTCTGTATGAACCATCAAAGAACAACACATGTGCATTGATCTGTGGCACTTCTTCAACTACCTTTCTCACCACCTCTTCCTTAACAATAAGGGGATTCTCCTTGTAGGTCAACAAATCAGCTAGGGTAGCCCTTGTACTATCTTCCACTAGAAAAGAGAACTCAAATTCTTGCAGCTCAATTACCCATTTCTTCACCACATTTGACATGTTAGTACCATTAAGTAACTGTGGCAAAAAGGCATAACTCGTCAAGAAAACAAAAGGCCGTGGTAGCAAGTAATGACGAAATCATCGACAAGCAAATATTACACTGGCCATCACTAGCTCTACTTCCGATAACTTTCTCTCCGCTACCAACTTCACTCGGCTTGCACAATACACTGGCCTTCCCCTTTTGCAATAGCATGGCTCCAATGGCATCATCCCCCACTGATGGATTTACATAAAAAAATTTCTCCCAATCAGGAGCCTGCATGGCTGACAACCCCCCTAACACCTCTTTCACCTCTTGAAACACTTCTTCACACTTGTCATCCCATTGCAATGGATCATGCTTTGCCACTTGTTGTAATGGATAAAGAAGCTGCGAAGACAATGGAATAAACCGTGCCATGTACTTCACTTTGTGTATAAAGGTTGCCAATTGCTTCGTACTCATAGGTGATGGAAGAAGAATAATAGACTTCACCTTATCTGGATCAGCCTCAATGCCATTTTTTGACACCATATGGCCCAATAACTTCACCCTTGGCTGTGCTAGATGACATTTCTTTGGATTTAGTTGTCCTCCACATTCATCATATCGAGCCAATACCATCTGCAGCTTCTCATGGTGATCAGCCCTACTGCTATAAACACAGAAGTCATCCATAAAAGCTTTAACACAACTACCAATGAATGGTTCCAACACCCAATTCGCTCTCTCTTGATAGAAGGAAGGTCCATTTGACAACCCAAATGGCAATACTGTGTAGCAATAGCAGCCCCATGGCGTAATGAAAGTTGTCTTTGTGCGGTCTTTAAGAGCAATCTTCAATTGAAAATAGCATGAAAAACCATCACACACACTGTACCTCTCATAACCTGCCACTGAATCCAAGATCTGATCAATGAATGGAAGAGGATATGGGTTCTTCTTAGTGGCTGCATAAGGGTTTAAAATCTACACAAATCCTCCACTTCCCATCCTTCTTTGGACTGACTACAACTGGACTCACCCATTCTGTGGTCTCCACTGGAACTATGAACCCTGCCTTCAATAACTTGTCCACCTCTACCCGCAAGGCTTCCATTTGCTCTTGACCCATCCTTCTTAGCCTTTGCCGCACTGGCTTAGCACCTTCTTTCAGCTCTATATGCATCTCTTCACCCTTGAACCCTCTGATCTCTTCATATGAAGTAATGAACAAATCAGGAAAACTAGCCAGCATATGCAAATATATATCCTTCTCCATAGCTGAGAGGTCTCCACTAATCATTTGCGTCATCAATTCCTGCTTCATTGACAACTCAACCTTGGTTTGCATCAGCCCTTCAATCACTTCATAAGGCCCTTCACTTTCATCTTCAACCTCATTTGCAAATGCAACTAAATCAAACTCCTGGATTTCTTTGTCCATCAAAAGAAATGCAACATCAGCATCCTCATCACTGATGGTAGTGCTATCACTGTCCTCATCTGTCATCGTGGAAGAGTCTTCATCACTAGACTCATCCTCATCTTCATAAAGCTCCTCTAATCGTTTCCTTGTGTCCATATTATAAAGCTTCTTGGTACCTGTCTTTCCATAGAGGCTAATCGTACCATGTCGCCAATCTTGAACAGCTCCCACTGCACGTAACCATGGTCTGCCCAGTATAATAGGATATGCTCCCAACCCTGCCGGCATCACATGAAAATCAACCACTGCCTTTGCATCATATGCCTCCACTTCTAAGCTCTTTACAACACCCAAGCATTTTACTTTTTGATGGTTTGCCAATCTGATCCGAAACCCTGACACCCCAGCCACTGTGAGACCCATCTTCTCAACGCATGAGTGTGTTATGACGCATATTTGGGCTCCGCCATCCACATAACCTTGTCCCAAATTTTTCCTTTTATGCCACACATCTACTATTGGACAAATGTCTGGTAGCTCGTCCATTGCCAACACCTTCACTGAACCTCTCTCTGGCTCTTTCTCCATTGGGTTAACCATCCTCTTCCACTGTCGCTTTAGCTTAGGCACCATCTCTATAAGCTGCCCAAAAGTAACATCTGCCTTCCTGCTCATCAGATCCTCCTTCAAGTCATAGCTTAATTGCCCATCCCCTAGTGGAAAATCTGAAACATGAAACTTTCGACGAGCTCTCCTTTTCCTCTTGGCCTTGACATCCTCGCCTTCATGGCTCTTTCCTTTCTTCTTACTAGGACCTGAGGCACTTCTTCCTTCCTTATCCTCTGTGGTCCTCTTCCCAATAGGCATCACTAATGTATCCTCTAGCTTTGATGCCTTCTCCAAGGTGACTACACTTAGCACTTTTGTCTTTCCCTTTTCCTCTTGGGTCAGTCCACTGGTTCCTTCGTCTCCCTTAATTTCGATGCCATAATCATTTGACCTAGTTAGCACCTGTCTTGGCAATGGATACATGTCTCCCCCCATCCTCGGTGGCTTATCACATTGCGGGCTGATGTGACCCAACTCTCCACAATTATAACATGTGGGCGTCTGCCTCCAAAACCTACCATTGCTTTGTCCAACACCATTCCTAGGCCTTTCTTCACCTCCTGGCTCATTTGCAAACCTCCCTCGACCTTGATTATTTCCCACTTGACCTAGCATGTTTAGGCTGAGATTCTTCATCAAATCTACCATTTGCCTCATGTCTTGCCTTAGCCCATCATCTTGCACTGTTGTAGTGACCATTGCTGGCATAACCTGAGGAGTAACAGAAACCATTGGTTCATGATGAACCCCTGGCATGCGACCTTGTAACGAGTCCATAGGCTGAAATTCAGACCTCATGGGCAAAGACTCCATCCCTAACTGGCTCATTTTCCTCAGCTTCCACTCTTTGTTCCTTGCTACCTCTAATGCATCCTCATATGTCCTAGGCTTCTTTAGCTCCACTCTCCAACGTATATTCTCCCAAAGACCAGCCAAGAACCTGTCCTTCTTCATCATGTCAGGTGGGGGTACCTGTGGTGCTAAAGCCTTGCACATTCGCTCCCATGCCACTGAAAACTTACGTATGTACGCATCTATTGGCTCACCTTCATTTTGCACCAAAGCCTGTACTTCTTGCCACACTTTGTCAGGATCTTCTATCTTCACAAACTCCACTTCCAACCCATGTCGTAGATTGTCCCAACTCAACCTTACAGGTGGATCAGCCACACGCAACTCCTCTTCAAATGCTTTAGACCAAACTCGTGCATCACTCTTCAAACAAATTTGGAGAAGGCATAACATTTGCGTAGGGTCATGAATCTGGTTGCTAATGCAGGCAACCTCTATCTTTTCCAAAAAGTCCTCCACATCTTCATCACTTCTTCCATGAAACTCCGGATAAGAGAAAGCCATGGCTAGAGAACCCCTTCAAACACACGTGCAAGAACCCAAAACTTTTCACTACCCAATCCCTAGAAACTTCAATGGAGCTCAACTTTAGATAAGGACAAACACATGCACATCAAATGAGTTTTCATAGTTGATCATCGGAATGACAACAGGCAAAGGACATTCCAGGATCTCTCTCAATCTTCTTGGCCCAAACATAAAGACTATGCGCTGCTGGAAAAAGATCTTCCTGGACACATGAACATTAATCTGAATTCTTTGAGTTAAATTGAAAGGAGTGAACTGAGGGCCATTTTGATCATCCATTAAAGCCAACCATGAAGCTCCCAAGAAGGCACACCTGACTCAACCTCTGATTTTGCCAAAATTTCAGCAGCATAACATCATAAATGGCTCAAAATACCAAAAAACCAGCCATCATAACTTGGGAAAATTTCGATAGAGTTTCCCCAGAAGTAGAGCAGTAGGAACCCAAAATATAGACTGTCTATGTATGCATAAACTGTCAACAATAGAACCCGAGCATCAAGTAGGACTCACTAGTACATAGCCTATGGCGAGGTCACGAAAAGGGTGCTCCAGCTACCTGTATCACCGAAAGGATCTCTACATTTGAGAATCCCCCAGCTCAATAAAAACCTCACACTATCGACCCTCACACGAAGGCTAATGCAAATCGCGTATAGTCAAGTCTCAGAAATGACTATCTTCCAGACCAAGTCTCAGAAATGGCTGGGACTGCCAAATAAAACCATATATGGCTCCACAAAGGCGTACCATGGCATTTTCCACAAGTAACGTACAATCCAACAGAAAATGCGCTCAAACAGGCGCCAAGTGATGCATACCCACAACAACTGCAAGTGACACCAAAGCTAGTATATCACTGTACTCCAGCTACCTGTACCTGTACCTGTCCTTGTAACCTGTAACCTGTAACCTGTAATCTACAACCTGCCACCTGTAATCCCGAATCTCGAAGCTTGAAGCTCGAAGCAGAAGGTACTCGAAGAAGATCCTCCGTGGGGGCACCAAAAGAATGTGAGCGGGATGAAAACACACACAGCGCCTGTATATCGACCCGACACACACTCTTGGGAAGATACACACACACACACTATGGGGCACCACTCGGCTTACACAACACACCTGGCCGAGACAGGGAACACACCTCTGGAGTGAGAGGAGAGAGACTATCCACTTGCCCACTCCACACACACACACACACCCAAAAAACTCAGCTCAAAAGAGGAGAATTTCTGATGTTTAGATACAATTGAGCTTGGGCCAACACCAATGGGGCAAATAGCTCACACAATATGGGTAAAATAAGCCAGATACAATCATAAACTAGAGCAGAAACTTCGCTCAGAGGAGAAACTTACACAGAAAAACAGCAGGAAAAGAGTGAGGAATTTGGCAAAATGGACAGCGCCATCGCGTCCGGAACGGCCCAAAACCCCAGTCTACAATGTCAAAGTGCTCAAATCCGACCTCGGATGAGCAGTTTACGGCCAAAACAGGCTCCAAAATGAGCAAAAACACACCTGCGGCTGTTCCTCCTCTCTTCTCCACGTTTTTTCTGGTCTTCTCTCTGTTTTTTCAGTTCCCACACTTAGCTTTATTAGTTGGGCACCCTTGGCCTTTTAGATGACCTCAAACGGACCCCGAACATGCCAAAAACTGACCTCGCAGTGCATAGTTGTCACCTTTTTGCATCATTCGCACACCTGGCACTCAGCTTTTTTCCAATAATGCATCTCGCCACCACGTGAAGTGGCCCCAAAAAGTGGTCCTAATGATGAACTTTCTGCGTAACTCTCACAAGAAAACACCCACGTTGTGTCCGTCCTCATCTGCGTGCAAATATTGACCTCGTTCGCCCTCCTGACGCCACTAGATGCCATCTGACGCACCTGCTGACCTCATGTCGTTAGCCCGCGGATAGCTTCCTCGAGAAGTTTTACACGCTATAAACTCCTCATTATTGTAGAAAAACACAGTGGTACTGGTAATAGTGAAAATCGATGCACTATGTACACCCTGTCCTACCTGTACACATGTGGGCCCCACATAACCACCTGGCTCTGAAAAATGGGCAATTCTTTATTTGATGCACCATGCATGGATATGTACATATGCACAATTCCTTGCTCCAAAAAACTCCTGACAACGTGTCACAAGGAGCTTGATCCGGCTGTGTTTCCTGCAGCCCCGACGACATACGTGTAAGGCTATGGTGGATACACCAATGTAGTGTTCATAATTAATCAAGCATTATTACAATAACTAATTAAGTGCACAAATACTAATCCACTTGCTAATTAAGATTAGCACACATTGTAGAGAAATAGGATAGCTTGCAACGATTTAAGAGAGAGATTGAAATGTGTACAATGGGCTCTTGATATAGAAGTAGGAGAAGTGATAGGAATGAGCCACAAAACCTAGTAGGTGGCATGCAATGTGGCATTCACATGCGATAAGAGGCGGCAACCTTGGTGTTATGCAAGGTGTAAGAGCCCTTTCCCAGAAGAGTGTGTGAGAGTGGAACTAGTAGAGATGGTTTAGTTACATAGGCATAGGATGGAAGTAGGTTTAAACCCTAACATTCGCCCCCTTAAACCCGATTTCATCCTAGGATTTTTTGGATACATCATGGCTAGTTCTCAATGGATACATTAGCTCATGGTTTTCTATGACATTTTTAGGAATTGGCATGAGTTCACATATGGATTCATCAAGATGTGGTTCTAATTAGATGCATCATGCTAGGGTTTACATTTGGATACATTCATGCAAGTGGCATGGGGTAGTTTTAGTGTGTAGGGATTAATGGTTCATTCTTAGCATAATGTGATCTCGTTCATCATGTTATAGTTGTCGTTCATTATTGCTGTTGTCGTCTTTTTCATCTTCATTTCATTGGCTTTGTACATTTTCATCATGTTGTTATGCTGATCTTCATTGGTCGATAGTTGAGAGGCTACATTCTCTATGGAGAATGTCATAATGCAAAAGTACAGATCAAGTGTAGTGCTCATCATGTGCATGTCAATCTGTGTGCTCTGTGAGTGCACTTTCATTCGCCGATTAAGGAAGGTCTTACCATTTATAATGGCAGTTTCTAGTCCTCTAACATATGTCGGCATATTCATAAAATCATCCTCAAAGATACATGTGTAAACATACATTTAGATGTGAGCTTGATGCACATGTGCTTCATACATGGTGGATTGAGCATACATATGGGCTGATTGTAAGTGAGGGTTGATCCCCCTTGAACTTTGATCCTCTGTCACCCTGATTGTGAAGCACCTTTTCACAATGTGATGTCAGTCTTCACAAAAAAACGAGCTTTGTTCTCTGTTGACAGACAACTACATAAGGCATCCCTCCAAAATAAGGAGCTATTGGCAATTTTGGAGAGTTTTAGTGGGAATCGGTACTTTGACTAATGATTGTAAAGGTATGACAATAAAGCATTAAGATTAAAAAAAAGAGAGTTGCACGTCGATAGAGAAAATATGCAAAGTGAGCAGTTGGTGATGTAGGAGTTGCTGGCCGATGGGTGATAATGGAGAAGGCAGCCGACGATTGTAGAGAGCTTCGTGGGAGTGTGCGGAGGTAGATTTGCGACCACATAGGGTTGTTGAGGCTTGCAAGCATGGGAGGCTAGCGGTACTAGGGGCAGCTGCACAACAAGATGAGGTCACGACAAGGGAGAGGGAGGGTGAGGGCCGTGTGCAAGGCGCTCCAATGAGGCAGGTGCAATTTGTGTATGGCGGGCTACTTCTTGATTTGTCTGTGACACAGAGCTGAAGTGAGCCTAGAGCTTCTTGAATTGCCGATCTGAAGGAATGATGAGAAGTTCGCTCACACAATCAGGTAGAGGGAGAATATGGGGGAGAGAGAGAAATTTTGCTTAGCCAAGCATTGCAGGTCCAATGCAGGTGTGGGCGAGGATGGGCTTTCCCTTTGACTTGCTTTACTAAAATTAATACAAAATCCACCACACACAAAAAAAAACCCTTTTGTGATCCACTCGAAATGACATGAGTTGAAGCTTCCACTTGGCAGTAGTTAACAAGTAAACTTGGCAATACCTCAACCAAGTGTAACGAGCTGCCTTAAAATCTTTTTCCACTTGGCGATTTGGAATTGTAATGATGAAGCAAATAATTATGGTTGGTGGCCTAGTTGATTATAAAAGAAGAAAATAAAAAAAGACAGCTAAAATAAAATGAAATGTGAGAAAAATTATAAGAAAAAATCTAATGCAAGAGAGACATTTATAATAAGTAATGATAATTATAAGCCTTACAAAAACACTCTGATACCACTTATAAAGCTATGGTGGAAACACCAACATAGCGCTCGTAATTAATTAAGCATAATTACAATAACTAATTAAGTGCACAAATACTAATCCACCTGCTAATCAAGATTAGCACACACTATACAAAAATAGGATAGCTTGCAGTGATATAAGAGAGAGATTGCAATGTGTACAATGGGCTCTTGATATAGAAGAAAGAGAAGTGATAGAAATGAGCCACACAACCTAGTAGGTGGCATGCAATGTGGCCTTCATGTGTGATGATAGGTGGCAACCTTAAAGGTATGCAAGTGTAAGAAACCTTTCCTAGAAGAGTGTGTGAGAGTAGCACTAGTAGAGATCCTTTGTTCACATAGGCATAGGATTAAAGTAGGTTTAAACCCTAACAATATGCATATAGCATGCATAGAGAGAGAGAGAGAGAGAGAGAGAGAGAGAGAGAGAGAGGATGTCGGCCATGCTAGTGTATATAACTTCTCCTAGAAATTTCAAAAGGTTATATTTTGCAACGTGTAGTTCAAAGAGGCCATCTAGCCCCAAGAACTTGAAGTGAGAAGGACTTTATAGCATGTCAGAAGAACACATAGTGTTAAGTGGCCGGCCCCCAGTATAATGTACAAGTATGTAACCAAAAGAGACCCACTTGCACACCAAAAGTGCGTAGCTTGGTGGCTACGTGCATGGAGTGGATTGGTCGTGGCTGGGGTTCAAGCCTTGCTGGCCGTTTTTTCTCTAAATAGCCCCACATCTGGCTTGCTACTCGCCCTCAAATTTTTTACACATGAAGTTAGTGTCGCCTGCAACGTGCTCGCGAAAAAACTCCATCGACGATAAGGTTTTTGCTGCCAATCAAGTTGTCGCACAAGCTTTCGAATGCGCCATTCCCTGCTCGAAACAATAAACATAGCCTATGCTAGGGTTATTTCAATCTCAGCGTCTCTATATTGGGACTTCTACCCTAAACATAAATGTTTCACGAGACACAAATACTCAAAACCGTCTAATAGTACATGTACATGTTTTATCAGAGAGTTATTTACGTGCATTTGTACATGTGCACACAAACAACACACAAAGTAAAATTTGTGTAACATTTCAAAAAGATTTCAAGGTTCGATGGAATAAAACAAAATAGGATTATTTGCTCTACACACACACACACACACCATCAATTTCTTAATGTGGACCAACGTTATAAACAAGTTATAAAATCTTTGGCGAGAAAGCAATTATAAACAAATTTTAGATTGTAGGTGTAAGTCAATGGCATTATAGATAAGAGATGCAAATTCTTAAGCATTCATAAAAGGGCACTTGGTAGTAGGGGAAAAAAAAAGGTGGTCACGATTTTTGAATCGCATTTCTTTAAGGGAAATATTAGAAGAACATTCATTTTGTTAAAACGAAAGGAAATATTAGAAGAACATTCATTTTAAATCGTTGGAGAGGAACTCAAGCTAAGTCCACATGTTGCAAGTTAGAGAGATTTATTGGTGGATTTCCCTTTACGTGACCACTTGTTTTGAAAAGTGTATTCCAAACAAAGTAGTTTGAACATAAGTCTTTGCATTATTTGTGACTCAAGGGCTCGCCCTCCATGTTTGATTCATCTTCCTGAATGCTGGCAATAACTAATAAGTTCGATTGTCCACATCAAATTTGCTCCACACTGATAATTCGTTGTGCCTCGTCGTAATCAAGGTCTTCAGCCATATTTACAAACAAAATGCCAAAATTTAACAACCATATAACCAAGGTAAATCTTTTGCAATTTGAAATTGACAAATCAATATACAGACAATGACGCAAATGTCACTTAAACCACTTTCAATGATATAATGACAGATTGAACTTAAAAACATTACACTGACACTTAAATTGTGATGTGATACTTCAATTAACATTTCATTAACAATACAACGACGATTTCAACCCAATTATATCTTTGCCTAAATCAAGAGTTTTATGTATTCTTTTCACAAAAGCTCTTTGATCTAGATCACTTGGCTCTGGCATGCAATTAAGTATGCGTTTTAGAACTCAGCATAGAGAATATACATCCATGGATTTAGAAAAGGAGGAGGTGAAGGGGATCGGGGAGCACCACAGACGGAGAGTGAGAGAGAGAGAAGGAGACACACACACGATGTGGGTGGGGAGACTGTGAAGTGGCAACACCCCCTATACAGTATACTCACTATAAGTATAGGGTAACAGTGGGCGGGCGCCCATGACCTGGGCGACTGATCAAGGCACATAGGCCTTAACCCCAACAACCTCCCACTTAAAGGCCAATGTGACTTTAAGCAAGATCTACTAGTGTACAACTAATAAAAGGTGAGATATTCCTCAACCTATGCCCACTGACTCTCGATGAGCTAGTGCATCCGGCTCTACTGATAGACAAACATCCCACTACAGAAGCCACACAGAGCTAGCTCCAGGCTCTACAAATAGTCTACAAGAGCTCATGCACTCCTGCAATTATCGGTCCAATACCTGCAAACCTCCCCTATGCTCTATACCGAGATCAGTCATCGAACAACTAATCAACCCTGCTGCAAATGCTCCCACTGCAGCTGCTATATCGGGCCTCGAGATCAGCATCTCGTACATGAGGACACCGAATGTTGATGCAACCCTGGCAACCTCTGCCACCTCCAACTCAGAACTCAACTCATGGCAATCCTGTCCCCTATCATAGAGACCATGGCACTCTGACTTTGAGCTCTGAAGTGACTCCTCGTGCCCACCACATATCACATGTGTACTAAGAGTATCCATCTGTCCTGAATCTGCATCAAGATCTGGCATAAGCATATCAAGAAATGACTCCACAATAGCTGACATCTCAGTATCCATGTGAGTCATCTCTGTCATCACCTCTGATGACTCATCCTACTGTGACTCACTAGAGCTGTTCCGCTCTACCTGTGCATCCGTAGACGCAACCTACACAACAACGTCACCGCGCATAAGCAAGCGCCAAAAGATTTGCAATCCGGAAACTTGATCAATGCGAAAACAATGCTCTCAAGAGAGCTCACCGGCACTTGAAAGTGCTCGCCAAAATGCATGTATAATGGGCATCAATCATGTGCCATAACCATATGCAAACCATCCGCAAAGACCATGAATCCGAGCACAAAATCACTGCCAAAGTATCCTGTGAAAACCAGTGAAAGAAGCTCCACCTGTGTGCTCCAAAAAACTGCGTCTCTCAAGAGACCGCCTCGGTGGTGTGTAAACGCCTTCGTACTTCGTTGCCCAAGTCTACCAAAAAACCCTCAAACCACAAGCTTAACACAAGCTACAATTGCATCTTCAGCTCAGAATTTATGCACTTAATTTCAAGCATCTCCCGTGCTTCCAAAAGTGCATCAAACTCGCACACAATGCGACAACAGAAAATCTGGAATTTTTGTATACAGTCATTCTGAGCTAAATATAAGCAAAACGGTGAGGAATTTGCAAAACATTTCTACTGCAAAGTTGTAGACCACGTCGAAACGGATGGGCAACAACGACAAAATTCTCAGATCTGCATTCTACAAGGAGAAAAACGAATCTGAAAACAGTGCTGCTGCGCACACAGTTTTTTAGGGCAGCACCTTCACTTACACACAGTCTTCCACACTTCTTTTTGAGCTTCCACAAGAGCATACATCACTCTCAACTGAGCTCACAAGATCCCATTGCATTCTCACAAATCTTCCAAGCTTTCTTAATCTCTCTACCGTCGAGAGCGAGCGAGCTATTGCCTCGAAGCTCTCAAAGCCGTCGTGCTCTCTGCGGTCACCATAGCTCTGATACCAATTGAAGGGGATCGGGGAGCACCACAGACGGAGAGTGAGAGAGAGAGAAGGAGACACACACACGATGTGGGTGGGGAGACTGTGAAGTGGTAGCTCCCCCTATACAGTATACTCACTATAAGGATAGGGTAACAGTCGGCGGGCGCCCATGACTTGGGCGACCGGTCAAGGCACATAGGCGTTAACCCCTACAGGAGGGTTTGTGGAGATACACTTGGGGGCAGCCCAAGGGTAGTCTCAAAGATGATTGTTTTGACACTCCAAAGATAGATCTGTTAGCTTTGGAAATGTCTTCATAGTTGGGAATAAGCTAGAAGTGCTCCAATTTGTAATACCACAATAAACACCCTTGTCAGCAAAATGCAACATAATGTTGTCAGGGTGAAGGTCATTGTGCAAAAAATCATGGTGATGTAAGTGCTTCAATGTTTGCAGTAGAGCATTGACAATGTGTAAATATTGTCTTGGAAGCGCTCTATACTACCACATGTCTCCAAAAACTGTTTGATGGCAAGCTTTCTTCCATCCAAGTGACATGCTTCTATCCATTGCTGCACATGGCCGCCGTTCCAATATCTGAAGATAAACATTGGCCGTGGGGAGTGACACACAATGCTAAGTGGCAGTATTATACCTCTATGTTGGATATTTAAAACGGTGGCTTCTTCCATGGCTTGTTGTGCAGTAGTTGGATTGTGTGGTTGGATCTTGAATACTTTAGTTGCATACATAAGGTCTGAGAAGGCAAGATATAGTACATGAACTTGCTTTACATATGTCCATCTGCCTTCTCCGAGTTGGGGAGATTGAAAGTGAAAACATGTCGATCTCGTAGGAGGTGCAACACTAGTGGATCATCGCCTTGGGCTACTGCTTCTACATTGGTAGGCTGAGTGGGACTTGCCACTTCTGTCTCAGTGGCAAGCTCGGCAAGATCAACCACTCTCAGTCTTTTGCTAGGGCCTTCTATCATTTACTCTTTCCTTTCATTTCTGCATGCAATTGATAAATCAATTATATTCTTTCGCGTACTAGAGGGAGAGAATGGACTTCAGGGTTTTGCAGAGTATCAAAAGCAAAAAAGATTTGTCCCAAGCCTTGCTTGAAAAGGCCCCACAATTGATTTCCATTGAAAATTGCAGTATCAAATGATATTGTGGGGAATGATTGATGTAAGTGCTCAAAGAAATGTTTTATCAACATATTGACAAAATCATTGAAATTAAAAGGCTCTGCAGTTTCAAAACATCAACGTAACTGCTTCTCTTCCACACCATGTCGATAGAAAACAACAGCTTCAATGACGATTTTTTGATGTGCTCATGATAGCTTTGTCTCTGACGTGGCTATTAAAACAAACAATGATATAGTAACAACAAGAGAATAATTCAAACATGCTGAAATATGAAAATGTTTAATACCATTGTTCAATATTTAAACAGATCTAAAGTGAATGATCTGTTGCAACAAATGAAATATATACAAATTTTAATGATTATGATTTTTTAATAAGATTTTGTCATCAATAATTGAATAAATGTACAATCAATTTGTAATACAATGAAAGATAAAGTTTTAGAAAACATATCACTAAAAGTTAACGTTATGAAAAAATAGTCCAACTGTGTGAGTTAGAAACTGTAACACAAGTGTACATACTACTAAACACAGAACACTAAAAGTTTACGTCACATGAAAGTAGTCTATTAGACAACAAAAACTGTTTGTTACGCACTAATAGCCCAACCATGTGAGCTAATAGCTCTAACACAAGAGTGATCGCTATTATTTCATTAATTGAAAGATTCAATAATCAATTTGGTCATCGTTGAAGTGTGAGAAAATCTCTAACACAATACAACAGTCAAACCATTACTTATCATATTTAGAAAAAAGCTGTCTGTCATAGTTACAAAGAGCACGTAGAGAGTAAGTATATTTCTACTCACCTATTGCAAGTAGCAAACAATGATGAAAAGAGAAGAAAAGCTTAAACTTAGCACTCGCTATCTAGTACTATTGCTTAGGTGAGTTGGATACATAAAATGAAAGCATAAATAATAGTGCAAACAAAATATAAACATTGATACATTTATAGATAAAGAGAAAGTTAAACTTAACTCTTCAGTCTTCAAATGTGGCAATGTGTATACTTTATTTATACTATAATTTAGCTTCGTCTTTAGTCGTGTAAAGTAAACTATATTGGATAGCAAGATTCTAGATATGTTTGTATATTTTGCCAACTTCTGAAGTGTGAGTATTCTCATACACAACACGAAGTGATAAACTCCTATTCCATCTTTGTGTTAAGTATGAAGCCTCATTTACCCCTTTTATTTTTTTTTTTGTTAAAAATGCACATTTGTAAGGCCCTTGTTATGAGGAGAAGCCATCATGCGTGAAGAAAAATCACTCACCGAAAACCAAACTTTTCACGACCACATCAAAATGTTCTTTTTCGTCGGAATATTATGGCTGAACGGTGGTCGAAAAATGGTTCAAAAACGGTTGATCGGTTGGCCGATGGCCATTAATCAATGGGTGGTGGTCAGAAGTCAATGGGCAATGGCCGATTTCAAATTGGACTTTGTCTTCTCAAGGGCGGCCACACATGGGCGCATTAGAGAGTCCAACTCCCACTTGTCTACACAAGGGTGGCTACACACGGCTGCCTCTCATGAGAGAGGACAACCTTTTTGGCCTATAAAAGGAGGCCTTTTCTACACAAAAACGAATTGAAGAGGTGAAGCATTGTGAAGTTGATGCCACAAGGTGGAGGTGAGGTGGTGAGAGCCAAGCAAGGCAGGAGCTCTAAAAGGGTATAATCCCTTTGTAATCTACTTCTTATTTTGAAGTACTAAAGCCATTGAGTGGCTGCTTTCTCGTGGAGGTAGTCGGCATTGGGTGAACCACATATATTGTATGCTCTCTCTCTCTCTCTCTCTCTCTCTCTCTCTCTCTCTCTCTCTCTCTCTCTAATCTCTCGTGTGTGAAAATTATCTCTCTCCATTAAGTAAACTACTCAATTATCTACTTAGCTACATCATATTCCCTAACAATTGGTATCAGAGCAAGGTTTGCTCGTAGCTAAAGTTTCTCAAAGAAAGGATTCTTTGAATTGAGTGGGAGTAATCGTGGAGGAAGGGAAGCTCAAGATTGAGAAGTTCAATGGAAAGAACTACCAATACTAGAAGATGCAGATTGAAGACTGTCTCTACCAGAAGGACCTCTATTTGCCACTAAGCGGTCTTGCAAAGAAGTTCGCAACAATGGAAGATGAAGCATAGATTGTCCATGACTGAAAGGCATTAGGAACAATCTGACTAAGCTTGGCGTCAATGGTGGCCTTCAACATTTTGGAGATGAATACCATGGAGGACTTGATGAAGTCACTTGACGGCCTCTACAAGAAACCATCGGCATCCAATAAGGTATTTTTCATGAAGTGCTTGTTCAATCTAAAGATGGCAAAGAATGGTTCATTTGTAGAATACCTAAATGACTTTAACACCGATATAAGTCAACTTTGATTGGTGAAAGTCAATTTTGATGACGAAGTGTGAGCTCTCCTTATACTATTGTCTCTACCGAATATTTGGGACAGCCTTGTGATGGTTGTAAGTAACTCTATCTTTGGCACACATACTCTTAAGTTTGATGATGTTGTGAGGGTTCTCCTAAGCGAGAAAATGTGAAGGAGAAGCACAGGTGAATCATTAAGTGTTGCATTGTCAGTGCAAACACGAGGAAGGCCTAAGGAAAGGTTCAAAAACCAAAAGGGTCATGATCGCTCAAGGTGGAGCAAATCACGTACAAAGTCAGTTCTTGAATGTTGGAATTGTGGCAAGAAGGGCTACGTCAAGAAGAATTTCTGGTTAAGAAGAAGAAGGAGTCAGAGTCTATAGACAACAAGTAAACATTGGAGGCTAATGTGGTAGGTAAAGTAGAGCAAGATGCTCTAATTCTCTCATTAGACAATGTGTCTAATTCTTGGATAGTAGATTTTGGGGCTTCATTCCATGCGACACCACACAAGCAACATTTCCAAGATGTAATTTTGGGTATGTATACTTGGTAGATGATGAAGCTTGTGAAATTGTCGGCAAAGGTACAATTTGTGTCAAAACTGCTAACGGAAATGAATGGAAGATTAAAAATGTTAGGCATGTTCTTTCTCTTCGCAAGAATTTAATCTCTACAAGAAAATTGGACAATGAAGGTCACAACATTACATTCAAAAACAAACGTTGGAAGATCTCAAAGGGATCTTTGGTGGTTGCCAAACAAGAAAATGTTGGTACACTTTACTTGTGTACTGTCAGCAGACAATCTTCAACTTTTGCAATAGCTACAGAAGTCGGCAATGCGATGCAAATCCTCCAATCAAAGAAGCTTCTACCAGGTTTGAAAGAAGTGGACTTAGAGTTCTGTGAAGATTGTGTTTATGGTAAACAAAAGAGGGTAAAATTCCTAAAAGCAGAAAATGAAAGGAAAAATAAAAAACTTAAATTGGTTCATTCTGATGTTTGGGGTCCTGCAAGTACACCATCCCTTGGTGACTCATTGTACTATGTAGCATTCATAGACGATGCAACTAGGAAAACATGGGTCTATGTGATGAAGAATAAATCCAATGTGTTTTCCATATTTCAAAGGTGGTAAGCCTTTGTGGAGAATGAAGCAGGTACCAAGGTTAAATGTCTCAGAGCTGACAATGGAGGCAAATATTGCAACCAAGCTTTTGAAAGATTTTGTGCTAGCAATGGCATTCGGAGGCAAAAAAAACCCCAAGAACACCTCAACAAAATGGAGTTTTTGAAAGGATGAACAGAACAATCATGGAGCGAGCACGAAGCATGCGCCTACATACAGGCTTATCGCTTGAGCTTTGGGCAAAAGCCGTAAGTACGTATGTGTACTTGATCAACCAGTCACCCTCAACGACATTGGATGGGGTATTTCTAGAAGTAGCATGGACACGTAAAACGGTGAATTATGCATTTCTCAAAATGTTTGGGTGTGAGGCTTTCATGCACATAGCTAGAAGCTTAAGGTCAAAGCTAGATGCAAAGTCCAAAAAGTGTTTTTTCATTGGCTATGGAGAAGCTGATTTTGGGTATTGCCTATGGAATCCTGAAGATGGTAAAATCTTTAAGAGAAGGGATGTAATTTTCAACAAACAAAATATGTACAAAGATTACTTGAAAAGAAAACAGACAAAAGATACAGGTGATGAGTACATGGAGCTTGAGGACGGTAAAGACTCAAGAAGTGCAAACGGTGACAATGCGCAACAACGTCAACAAAAAATGAGGAGCCTCAACCTAATCCCTGAAGATCTACAAGAGTAAGTAGACCTCCAGAAAGGTTTGTTCCTTCCTTCAAACTCTTGATTCTGGAGAGCCAGAATCATACCAAGAAGCTATGCATTACGAATCCAAAGAAGAATGGATTTAGAGTATGCAAGTGGAGATGGACTCATTACATCACAACCAAACATGGGAGTTGGTTGAGTTTCCTAAAGGTAAGCAGGCATTGCAGAACAAGTGGGCGTATAAGCTGAAGGAAGAAGAAGGTGGGAAGAAAAGGTACAACTCCAGGTTTGTGGTAAAAGGTTTTCTCAAAAGAAAGGTATTGACTTCAATGAAATATTTTCTCATGTTGTAAAATAAACTCAATTAGGCATGTCTTAATCCTTGTGGCTTGCTCATGATTTAAATCTTGAGCAAATGGATGTAAATACGGCATTCTCTCACGGTGACTTAGAGGAGGAAATTTACATGCTTCAACCAAAGGGTTATGAAATAAAAGGTAAGGAGAAAATGGTTTGCAAATTAAAGAAAATCTTGTATGGTTTAAAGAAAGCATCAAGACAGTGGTACTTGAAGTTCAATCAATGGATGTTGGATCATGGATTCACAAGATGCAACTCAGATCACTGTGTTTATACAAAGAATTTGGGAGAGGGGAAGTTCATCATCCTAATGTTGTATGTTGATGACATGATGATTGCAAGTGCTAACATGCAGGACATCAAAGACCTAAAAGAAGAGTTGTCTAAATATTTTTCAATGAAAGATTTAGGTGCTACAAAGAGGATACTTGGTATGAAGATATCAAGGGACAGGACAAAGAAGACACTAAAGCTATCTCAAGAGGATTACATCAAGAAGGAAGAAAGGTTTGCAATGCAAGATGAAAAATATGTTTCTACACCTTTGGCTAATCGCTTTAAACTAACCAAGGATATGTGTCCAAAGACACAAGAGGAGATAGCCTATATGTCTAAAGTTCCATATGTTGCAGCAGTAATGTATGCTATGGTTTGGAAAAGGTTAGATATTGTACATGCAGTGGGAGTTATGAGTAGGTTCATGGATAATCCAAGTAAAGAGAATCGGTAAGCTGTGAAGTGGATACTTAGATATCTAAAGGGGACAACCACGAATTCTTTGTATTTTGGAGGCACTGATATTTCTTGCAAGGATATGCTGATGCAAATATGGCAAGTGACAAAGACACTCGAAGAAGCACTGCTGGCTACGTCTTCACGATTGGAGGCACAGTAGTAAGTTGGGCTTCAAAGCTACAAAAAGTGGTCTCACTTTCTACCACGAAATCAGAATATGTAGCAATGATAGAGGCAAGCAAAGAGATTTTTTGGCTGCACAAACTCTTGGAGGATCTTCGATACAAGCAAGACAATTGTGTCTTGTACAATGATAGTCAAAGTGTCATTCATCTTGCAAAGAATTTAGCCTTTCATTCAAGGAAAAAGCACATTGAGATAAGATATCATTTCATACGGACTCATTTGGAAGAGGGACAACTAAAGCTAGGAAAGGTGCACACAAATGAAAATCCAACAGAAATATTTACAAAGGTGGTCAACAAGGAGAAGTTGAGCTTTTGCTCATCTTCATTCGGCATTCAAGGATAAGAAGCCACGATGGAAAGCAGTCACAGGTTTGGTTTGGAGATCAGTTTTGGAAACTAAAAAGCTCTACAGTTTCAAAACATCGACGTAACTGCTTCTCTTCCACCACCATGTAGATAGCGAACAATAGCTTTAGTGAGGATTTTTTGATGTGCTCATCATAGCTTTGTCCCTGACGTGGCTATTAAAATAAACAATGATATATTAACAACAAGAGAATAATTCAAACATGCTGAATTAGGAAATTTTAATATCAATGTTCAATATTTGGACAGATTTAAAGTGAATGATTTGTTGCAACAAATGAAATATATACAATTTTTAATGATTATGATCTTTGAATAAGATTTTGTTACCAGTAACTAAATAAATGTACAATTAATTTAAATGTAATGCAATGGAATATAAAGTTTTAGAAAACATATCACTAAAAGTTCACGTTATGAAAAAGTAGTCCAACTGCGTGAGTTAAAAACTCTAACATATGGACACTACAAAACACAACATTGGAAGTTTACGTCACACGAAAGTAGTATATTCGACAACAAAAAGTGTACGTTACGTACTAATAGCCCAACCGTGTGAGATAATAGCTCTAACACAAGAGTGGTCGCTATTATTTATTTGATTAAAAGTTTAAATAATTAATCTGGTCTCTAACACAACAGTCAGAGTGTGTGTGTGTGTGTGTGTGTGTGTATGTGCGTCAAACTGCATATCGTCACCTTGCTGCATATCTCATGTTACTACACATGCACATCCTCCATCAAGCGTACAACAGCTACCGTTTGGCAGAGCTTGCACAGAGAGAGACAGAGAGAGCCGCCAGCACAAACTTCCATCATCAAACCTGTAGTGTGTGTGTGTGTCTCAGTCAAACTGCACGCGTCACCTTACTGCACTTCTTATGTTACTGCACCTGCATGTCCTCCATCAAGCGTACAACAACTACCGCTACTGCTGCTTGCACATAGAGAGAAAGAGCTGTAAACAATGCTCAGGAGGGTGCAACCATGGCGGTCCACAGCAACCCTGAGGGGCTTTGTTATTGTGTGTGTGTGTGTGTGTGTGTGTGTGTGTGTGTGTGTGTGTGTGTGTGTGTGTGTGTGTGTGTGTGTGAGTGAGAGAGAGAGAGAGAGAGAGAGAGAGAGAGAGAGAGAGAGAGAGAGAGAGAGAGAGAGAGAGAGAGAGGGGCTTTGTTATTGTGTGTGTGTGTGTGTGTGTGTGTGTGTGTGAGAGAGAGAGAGAGAGAGAGAGAGAGAGAGATATTCATGTTGTCGACTATCGTGCGCCTTCACAGGTTGAGAGTGAGAGATATATATATTTTTGTGATGTTGGTCATCGTGCGCTATAACAGGTTGCGAGATAGAGCGTTGTATGTCTCGAGTAGCCAACATGCATGTTTCGCTATTAAAACACAAACAAATGGTGGATGGTTTTTAGTTTTTTATTTTGAAAGTGGATCCTGATGTAGACAAATTTTTCGCCATCGTGCATGTTTCCCAATTAAAACTCAAGAAAATGGTTTTAAATATGCATGATATTCCACCTTTTTCTTAATTTTTATTTTCAGAGTCAGATGGATCCTGATGTAGACAAATTATCGAATTAAACTTGCATATAGTCTAAGCCCATGTTTTGGTTAGAAACTAATTCTGGGATATATTGAAACCTTGATATCACTCCGAGAGAGAGAGAGAGAGAGAGAGAGAGAGAGAGAGAGAGAGAGAGAGAGAGAGAGAGAGAGAGAGAGAGAGAGAGAGAGAGAGAGAGAGATCTTGCATGTGCTATGTGCTTGCAGGGAGGTGGCCCTAGCAGTGACGACGATCGGTGTGGCAGCACTAGGCCGAGCTACGACCATAGCCATGAGGATTGTAAATTATTTTTTGTAAATTATAGGTAGCGTATTTTATTTGCTCCTCTTGCTCCTAATCACAATTACACAATTGTAGAGAGAGAGAGAGAGAGAGAGAGAGAGAGAGAGAGAGAGAGAGAGAGAGAGAGAGAGAGAGAGAGAGAGAGAGAGAGAGAGAGAGAAGAAGAACTTTTAATATCTTAGGAGGAGGAGGACGAGGGATAGAGATGGAGAGATACGGAGATAGAGAGAGAGAGAGAGAGAGAGAGAGAGAGAGAGAGAGAGAGATGAAATGAAATGATATATTAATGTCTTCAAAAGGACAAAATAACCTATGAGACCAAACCATTACAAACTGCCGAATCTGATACCATTTTGGGTACAGAAAATAAAATGAAAGTAGAACAGCTGCTAGGGTTGCTGGGAAAGTTACCTATGGGACCAAACCATTACAAACTGGTGAAATGAAGATATAGATAGAGAGATGGGGGGAGAAATTGACAAATGAGAAAAAAAAAGGTAATGAACAGAGAGGAGGGGGGATATACATAGAAATAGAGAAATAGAGAGAGAGAGAGAGAGAGAGAGAGAGAGAGAGAGAGAGAGAGATACATTATCCGAGAAAGCTCTCTTTCGGGTTTTATCACTATTCACAACCTTTTTTATGTAAGGCTTAGAGCTAAAGGCTATCCCCCCTCCCTTTTGGAAGCTTGCTTCTTCTATGCTTCTTATGAAGTTAGACCATCTCTACTTCGTAAATTGCATAAAACCAAGCTTTCACCAACCATCGTAAAAATTCCCTTCTCTCCCCTTACCCACACTCTAAACCTCTCCCGCACCATCAACGAACCACTCACTAAGCTTCTCAAAAATGATCCCGAGCTTGCACACCTTCCTAAACCTATTGTATGTTGGCTCAATGCTCCAGACCTTGGCACCCTCCTCTCCCTCAAACCCAACCCTACCAAACCCGACCCTACCTAACCATGCTATCCTCTCCTCCATTAACTCCTCCACCCCTTATTTTTTCCCTCTTATAACCTCTTCCAAATCTTTTTTCATTTTAGGCTCATTTAACTTTGTTGACTAGCCTTTCTTTCAAGGCCCTCAATGACTTTAAATAGCCCCTAAGCACTTGTACTCCCTTCTTATACTTCCCACCTAAAAAGCTTTTCCCACCTTTTTTGCTTGTGCCCCCTACATTTAAAGAGTAATTACTCACCTTCCAAACTAACCTCTCCTCCCTAACTATGATACTTTGTACAGTTTTTTGAATCATGACTCCCTACTTATACCCCTTCCTCCCTCCCTTTTTGTGTACATCACTGATGAGCTAATATAGCGAAACGTGTTTGGTGTATACATATGAGTTGTTTCCTCTTATTCCCTCGCCCCCTCCCCCCCCCCCCTTCCTTTTTCCCCTTTCCTCCTATCTATTTTTGCTTGATTTACTTGTCTTAAGCAAGTTTCGCTCGCCATGGATTAGTATTACAAGAATAAATTATAGGTAGCTTATTTTATGTGCTCCTCTTGCTCCTAACCACAATTACACAATTGTAGGAGAGAGAGAGAGAGAGAGAGAGAGAGAGAGAGAGAGAGAGAGAGAGAGAAAGAAGAAGAAGAACTTTTAATATCTTAGGAGGAGGAGGACGAGGGATAGAGATGGAGAGATACGAAGAGAGAGAGAGAGAGATAGATAGATAGATAGATAGATATATTTTATTATCGTCCTCGGAGGTCAAATATGACCTATGGGACCAAAGTTACATGTGATGTAGTATGTGTATGGCTGATGAGTGACTCTCGATGCTCCAAAATTGTAGTGATGAGAGTCGCAATGGAGAGCCCACACTTTGGCTGGGAGAGGAAAGTGTGTAGGTCTAAGTTATGGCTGAAAATGTGAGAGAAGCAAGTTCGGATGTGATCAAAAGCTGAGCACTCTAGTAGTGTGTGGTACTTAGACTCTCGAACTTGCAGTGAGCATAATGTGCACAATCGATTTGACTCTTCTCCATTGCCCCAACGCCCTATCTCGCATCGAAGGAAATGGGAGCTAAGCCGAATTGCTGCGATAGTGCGTATCGCAGACAAGGGAATAGGCTCAAGCATGTAAGTGTGAGTACGGTTTCCTCTCTCAGCGAAGAACATGGTTTTGTAGTTGGGGGCAATATAGGTGGTGTAATGTATGAAGCGTGACCCACCGGATTTCTCCCAAGCCGTAATACATTGGCGTTGTAGAAAAGCTTCATTCACTTGAGAGTCAATTGAAGCATCATGTAGCAAGTGTAATGCATCCCATCTCCCAAACCACTTCTTTATGTCTTGCATCCATCCCGTGCTCAAGATCTTGCTTTTTTGCTTGCTTCCCATGCAATTGTAGGAAGTCGATGTGAGGGGTTTTGACACATCTTTATCATGTACTCCACAACCCTTTCCATGCCCATAACCTCAATTGGAAGAGATCCCGACTCAAGAAGTAGGAGCATATATGGTGTTTGTGTCTTAACTTGGAGAAAGTTTGTAAGAAAATGCTTTTGGACATTCTCAAACTCTTTCCAAGTAGACTTTGAGATGCTCCCGCCCCACACTTCAACTCCATAAAGAAGAACCGGTGTCACCAATGCATCAAAAAGATACTTCTTGAGAACCCAACACTTAATGTTTCCCGCATTACACATGTTCTCAAATGCATAATATGCTCTCTTTCCCGCTTACAAACGACGCATAGCACATTCATGCCACTTGTGATTGGATGGAACCTCAAGGCCAAGGTACTTAAAGCTCTCAACAACTTCAAGTGTCTTGTTGTTGTACACAATGCATGGCTTCTCCTTATGGTTGGTTTTCACAAGCATAACCTTTGTTTTGGATTCACTTACAATCAGCCCACTATGCAAGCAAAAGTTCTCAAGGACAACCATAAGCTTTTGTGCATCTTCTAAAGTGTGTGCTAGAAGCACTACATCATCCGCATACAACAAAAGCATGATTACCGCATTGCAAATAGTGACCTCTTCAATGCCTTCTTCTTGCATAAAGTCAAGTACCATTTGTTCCATTGATCGATGCATAGACCAAAGAGAGTTGGTGACAATGGACATCCTTGTTTAACCCCAATAGTGCTTACAATTTTTTTTGAAATTTCTCTTCCCATGCGCAATTGACAAATCACCTTCTCATAGATTCGAGAAACCGCAAGCATAAACTCACTTGGCACTTGGAGTTCTTCCATCCTTCTCCACAAATTGTTACGTGGAATCATATCAAAGGCTTTCTTAAAGTCCACAAAACAACAATACAATCGCTTGCCTTTCAACCGACTTTCCTCCATGAGAACACGAAGAGTGACAAGATGATCAATGGTGCTATGGCATCGACGAAAACCCGCTTGTCCCTTTGCACGCTTGTCATTCTCCTCAGCCCAATCACTCAATTTCATCTCCATTATGCACCCAAACAACTTTGCCATAAGAGACCCAATCATTATAGTGACAAGATGATCAATGGTGCTATGGCATCGACGAAAACCCGCTTGTCCCTTTGCACGCTTGTCATTCTCTTCAGCCCAATCACTCAATTTCATATCCATTATGCACCCAATCAACTTTTAATATCTTAGGAGGAGGAGGACGAGGGATAGAGATGGAGAGATACAAAGAGAGAGAGAGAGAGAGATGAAATGAAATGATATATTAATGTCTTCAGAAGGACAAAATGACCTATGAGACCAAACCATTACAAACTGCCGAATCTGATACCATGTCTGGGTACATTAAATAAAATGGAAGTAGAACAACAGCTAGGGTAGCTGGAAAAATTACCTATGGGACCAAACCATTACAAACTGTTGAAATGGAGATATAGATAGAGAGAGGGGGGAGAAATTGACAAATGAGAGAAAAAAGGTAATGAGAGGGAAATACAGAGAGGAGGGGGGATATACATAGAAATAGAGAAATATAGAAATAAATAGAGAGAGAGAGAGAGAGAGAGAGAGAGAGAGAGAGGGGGGGGGGGGGGGAGGGGGGGGGGGGGGGGGGGGGGGGTGTGTTGGAGAGGAGAGAAGAGAGAGAGAGAGAGAGAGAGAGAGAGTGAAGGAGGGAAAAAGGGGGGGAGAGAGAGAGAGAGAGAGAGAGAGAGAGAGAGAGAGAGAAGAAGGGATACAAAGAGAAGTAGAAAGAGAAGAGATAAAAAATGGAGAGATAGACGGATAAATATGGTGAGATAGGGAGAGATGAAGAGATACAAGGATTGAGGGAAATAGGGGGGAGAGAGAGAGAGAATGAAATGATATGATATATTAACGCCTTGAGGGTAAGAGCGAGGGGTTTGAAGGTAAGAGAGGTCATGCTGTCACCGAAGGCGACGCCGTTTTACTAGTGTATATAAATTCTCTTAGAAATTTCAAAGGGCTATATTTTGCAACGTACAGTTCAAAGAGGCCATCTAGTCCCAAGAACTTGAAGTGAGACGGACTTTATGGCATATAGAGAGACACATAACATAAATGTACATGTACATGTTGTTTTATCAGAGAGGTATTTACGTTCGTTGGTACATGTGCACATAAACAACTGTCAACACACAAAGTACAATTTATGTAACATTTCAAAAAGACTTCAAGGTTGGATGGAATCAAATAAAATAGAATTATTTGCTCCACACACACACACACACAGAGAGAGAGAGAGAGAGAGAGAGAGAGAGAGAGAGAGAGAGAGAGAGAGATAGATATTCTTCTTCATGTCTAGGCATGTTGAGACACCCTCAATTTCTTAATGTGGACCAACGTTATAAACAAATTATAAAACCTTTGCAATTATAAACTAATTTGAGATTGTAGGTGTAAGTCAATGGCATTATACATAAGAGATGGAAATTCTTAAAAAGGGCACTTGGTAGTAGGAAAAAAAGAACAAAAAGGTGGTCACGACTTTGAATCGCATTTCTTTAAGGGAAATATTAGAAGAACATTCCTTTTGTTTAAACGAAGGGAAAGTGTGATCCAAGTTAAGAAGTTAGAGTGTGTGTGTGTGTGTGTGTGTGTATGTTTTTTTTTTTGGGTGAGTTTCGCGCCGGGGGGGGGTGTGGTTTCGGTCGGATTGCAAATGAAAGCAGAAGGTGCTTGTGTGCGATGGAGGCAACCCAAGTCGAGCAAAAAGCACTATTTGTCACGCGAGGGGTAGGAGAGAGGGAAGCATGTGTTGTTTTAAATGTGAGTACCACAAGTCGTTGCAGCATGATGTGCATGTCCAAATGGTTCAAGGCAACGTCCGATTTGCTAGGTGATGAGCTCAAACCCGTGGAGCTCCATGACGATTTTGGGGAGTGAAAGAGCTCCAACCAACATAGAATTTTCAAACATTTGACTTAATGGTGGTGAAATAGAGCCCGTCGTAGAGTTGAGCCACAGGGCCGGCGGTTCCCTGCCCCCAATCGTACCTAACTAGGTATGCGGTGCCTCCCTCACAAAAGCTCATGATGTTGAGGTGAATCACAATGTAGGAAATATTGTGAGAATTTGTCCAAAACTTCTTGTGAGTAAATGCTAGCAAAACAAGGTGAAAGTTCACATTGGCATTCTAAAAGAATAAAATGAAAGGGAAGGAGAGTCATCTAAGGCTGAGGTTGTGAAATGAAAAGACCCATCAATTGATAAATTAAACAAAAGAAGATTTCAACTATTCTCACAAACACAAACAAGTAGGTCAAATCAAATGTCCGCCTAGCTTTCTTCTCCTCTAAGGCTTCTTTTAGAAAGCCAATGATATCTTTATAATCTTTAAGTATATTCTCAGCATGTACTTGGGTGGTAGGATTTTTTATTTTTTTTTTTGCAAAACTGTGAGTGAATTATATTGAGCAGCTCAAAAAAATTACAAGGTCATGCTCTTGTTGAGCCATGACATCGTCTAGAGACTATAATTACATCAGGATAGCCACCCCCACCGACACACATGGTCCAAGAAAGGTCCTTTTGAGATCTTTACGCCGTCTTAGGCATTCCATTTGCTGACAACAATTACTCAAGAAAGGACTCGGAGGATAGGACTATGGGTGGTAGGATCATGTGTACTACTTAATATGTTTAGTAATATGTCTATAATACATCTTGTTTATTTAATCGTAGCCGCCCCCCCCCCCTACCCCCCCTCCTAAAGAGCTTGTGGTACTATTTTGTACTTTTTATTAAAACTTGGGTAGTAGGATTGGATAAAGATAGAGTAGTGTAAGAATCAGATGTATGTTGGCTAAACCCCCATCCTATTGATTTCTATCTTGCATGTCTTTGTCTTCATCCTGTCACAATAAGCACTTGAGTCTTATAGCCCAACCATTGTCTTGCATGTAAGTTTCATAGGCCCACCAATATCTTTCTCCATGTCCATTTCACATAGAGACTTTATTGGTTGATGAAGTAAAGACACTCTTGGTACCCTTCTTTGGTAGCTTAAATGGGGCACTACTGACTTCCTTATCTCTTCATAGTGAACATGCTCGCCAAAAGAATGTTGTGTGATATAGCCGATTTCAGGCACCGCAAAACTAAGGTCTTGGAGGCCTCCGCTCTCTGTGGATGACTTCCCTTGATGTTTCATTTTCGCTCCAAATATGCGGACACCCTCTTAAAGATGAGAGATTTAGAATTGTACCTAAGAGGTGACACAAGCTTAACCGAAAAACATGAAAATTGATGTTGGAATCCAAAAAAAATTTGTTGTGTTTTAAAAACAGACCAAAAATCCCATTCAAGAATAGGGCTTTGTGATTGTGTGCTTGTGTGTGTGTGTGTGTGTGCATGCGCGCGCACACACACAGTATGGTTGCAGGTGCGCATGCGCACACACCCACATAAGATATGGTGTGTTTTTGAAAGCACTATTTTGAAAGCTTCTATGTTTATTTACATATATATTACCTGGACATTTTTGAATGCAAAGAAGTAAAAGAAACGTAGGGATTTGTCTTTGCAATTGCAAACAGTTGCTCTTACAGATGGGATATTCCGTTGAAGTGAACACTTCTAAAAAGTGGTGGAAAGGGAAGGGGTTGGGTGGGTCAAGGACACAAAAAGTGCTCTTTCTAGTGATGTTATGAACAAGGAGACAGCTAGAAAGGCAAGGTGGCAATGGACATTTGTGTGAGCACTCACCAGTGGCCCTTGGTTTTGCTTTTCAGCCTTCTTGAGCTACAAGGAGTACTTGTTTTGTGTATGTGCATTTGTTTGTTTGTGTGTGTGTGTGTGTGTGTGTGTGTGAGAGAGAGAGAGAGAGAGAGGGGGGGGGGGGGGGGGGGGTTGCTTGTTAGTCTTTGGATGGCTTGGACTAATTGGTCACTTTGAGAATTTGGTACTTGAGCTTTGTTATCTCATATCATATCATGTCTTTATAAGACAAGATAGATGCATACTCAGATACTAGGCACATACTCTGGCTCGTTTCTCTTTTTATTAGCTAGATACTTCCCAGATGCTTCCACCCACAATACTCGCAGCAACCCAACCGCACCAAAACTTTTCCCACCAACAGGGTGGATTGAACTAGAGCACTGACCCTCATAGACGTCTCCAACTGAGTGTGCTAACCATGAGAACCTACTGGTTTCGATGTCTGAAGCTCCACCCCATGAAATTTGAAAAAAACACGGTCTTGTCTACTCTCTCTTCGTCTACCTCCCATCTCTTACTCCCTCTCGTTGGCTTCTCTCCCCCTGCTTGCCTCGCACCTTCTACTCCCTTCTACTGGCTTCTATCTCACCTGGCGACATCGCCGTGTGCTGACACCACTCACATCAAGTGCGCCCTTGGTTAGCTTCTTCACTTTCGCCTTCGTGGTTTATTGGGGGATCCTCCAAGATTCCTACTAATTGGAATTCAGTTGATTGGCATTGCGATAAAAAGAAAAAAGTGATACCAATATCATGAAAAGGACAGAACTCTCTTAGGGTGTTGACCAACATTCGGACAAAAAAGTGACTCTATTGCTTCGGTTGTTTGTAAGAACTTAGAAGATAAGATCATGGACTTGGAGCATTTGGCAGTCCAAGAATGTGCTATTGTTTCAAGGGAAGGATGAGCCCCTAGACTCAAATGGTGTTCTAGAAACGTGCTAGTGGTGAATACACTGTTTGTAAGGCCAGTTGGATCGCCCCTCCGATAAATTCTTTCTTGATTAACCTCGTGCAAAGAATATGCCAAGGCTCTTTGTAATTTTTTGAGTTTTAAGCAATTCAACCTCTACTAAGCACTTTAAAAAAAAAAAAAAAGTGAAAGAGTCACGACGGCTTTCAAAAACAATAAGAAAGTAATAAAATTGTTAGGTTGAATTAAACTGGTATCAGTGTTTGGGAAAGGATTGCCTCAGCTTAGTCTTGAACCGATTGAAAATCGAGACTAGCTAGCTACAAACCATGGTAAACGAAAGAAAAATCAATGAAATATATGAAAAGTCGTTCAAAAATTTTGCAAATCTCAAAAAATTTGCTAGTATTTTCGGTTTTCTTCTTTGTGAGGAGGAAACTCGACCAACAGCCGCTTAATAAAAGAAACTTTCTCGAATGTTAACATTGACTGGAATCAAGCTATAGAATGCAATAAATGTAAAGCCATGTGAAGTTGTGAAATGAAATGTGAAATAAAAAGAACTAATTAATATGTGTGTATATGTGTAGAATTTATTAGAATTATGCAAGGTGAACCTTCACTTTAGCGCTCTAAAACAATAGAATGCAAAAAGAAACATATATGCATGTGTGTGTGTTTAGAATTTACTAAAATTATGCAAGGTGAAGTTTCACTTTAGCATTAAACACAATAGAACGCAAGAAAAGTAAACACATTGTCAGGATGTGAAATGAAAGGTAAGTCTTCATCATGGCATTCAAAACAACGAAAGTCTCCCTAACCCAACACAACACTAAGGTTTCTTTTAGAAAGCCAAAAAGAACTTAGAGTATACTTGTAAAGTTGTCTATGAGAGTGCCCATAGAGATACTAGGGGGGCTCATCAAATTTGTTCACGCAATTCATTTATATTAGAGCTCATAAGAAACATTTTTCTAAGCCCTTGGAAAAAAATTCTCAAATTTTTCTATGGTCATTGTTTGTTTTTTAATTAAGATTCTATGAATGTTTTGTAGATTTTGTTCAAGATTAATTTATACTTCCATAGACCAACTTTGTGGTGTCATCGTCGAGTGTTGTCTGGATGCCCTCGTTCGATTTGAGCAGTTTTTCTTGTATATATTTTGGTTTTTAATACAATACTCACAGTGTGAGTTTTTGGGGGAAAGAAAGATGGATGTTAACTTGCACATGTACACAAAGTAACATATCTCGAACAATGCTAAATAGCACAAATTTGGTGTATGCTAACTAGCACAATAACATGAGCTAGATCTCCAAGTTCTATGTAGTACTATACATCAGTAAAAAGCTCTTGAAACAAGGAATCCAAAAGTACAAAGTCTGACAAATTTGGGTCAATATTATTTGTAAAAAGTTTAACAAACGTCCAAGTTTTTTCAAATGGCTTAACTCTAATATGCATTTGAGCACAAAAAGCATCTCACATTAACATGCTTTCACTCACATTATTCTCTAGGTCTTGCAGGTCAAGCTATAAACCTAGAAACTTTTCATGGGTTCCCGGATTAGAACAAATCTCCAAAACCTAGATAGGCCCCAAAGGGAGGGGACTCTTATCTCTATTTGACACGAGGAGATCCGGATGGGATGAATGGTTGGAAGCAAAAGAACCATTAATAGTGCACTCTTGTGAATTTGAAAACATGACTAAAAAAGTAATTAAAGGTCGATGGTCTATCAAGTGCCACTTACCCTAAATTGCACAACGTCTTGAGTTCAAAACTTGGAGGTCGCCATTATCAAATCTCTCTCTCTCTCTCTCTCTCTCTCTCTCTCAAGTGTGGTAGATTAGTCATTTAGGTTTCCTCTTGACGAGAACGTCTTGAGTTCAAACGCTATAGCTCAGCATGATCAAACCTCTCTCTCTCTCTCTCTCTCTCTCTCTCTCTCTCTCTCTCCTCTCTCTCTCTCTGCCATCTACTAATGCGCCAAGGCTATCATTGAGGAGTTTCGGGTTCCAAAAATCCTACACCCCTACCCTTCCCCCCCCCCCCCCCCCCCCCCCCCCCCCCCTCGACGTATGTCACAATTTTGTTGTATCTACATTGAGTTATGTTCTCCATGTAGTCATTCACTAACAGTCCAGCCATGTATGTTCCGTAGGTCATATTTGGTCTCCGAGGATGATAATGAAATCTATCTATCTATCTCTAAAGTGTGGAAGATTGGTCATCTAGGTTCCCTCTTGAGGAGCAAGTCTTGAGTTCAAACCCTATGACGGTAAAATCTCTCTCTCTCTCTCACAGCTAGTTTCCTATAAACGCAAACCAAACAGCTAGAGTTCCATTTGTCATTCCTCTGCTTTCCTAACTGCATATACAATATTACCCAAACACGCGATTCTCTCCATACATATTGCACGTTTTGCCTCTAATAATATTGTTGCAAGCCCAGATCACGTCGCTGATTACAACTTCTTCGCAACACAGCTGGCAGAAATGTAAGCTTTTTTTCTCAGACTCAAATTAGGCTAAGGATCCATACAGATCCAATATCTCTGCATGCATCCACATTTATTTTATTATGATCTTTCAACTGCACTTCATTAATTGCGCCATTGCATCAGTTTTTTGCGCAATCACATCAATTGCATCTGACATGGATAGTTCGATTAATTAGTCAGAATACAAATGCCCAATTCTAGCTTTATCTTTTGCTCTTATCCCTTGGGCAATATATTGCTTGATTTGACTGCTTTCCTGCTAATCATTTAAGAAATTGCAGCAAATAAACTACTGACATAGATCGTAAATTTGTCCTCATACCGTAGCTTGATTGTCCATAAGACATAATTGTCAGCATCTGTGCATTAATTCTACCATTATCCAAATTGAATTCTGACCAGCAATCCCCACAGGCTCCAAATTCCCAATATTTTTTAATGCCACAGCTATCGATCCATCTGATCAGAATTATGCAGCGGAATGAAGCCAATGTGGTTGGAGGTGCTGCTTGCAGAGAAATTCTTTACCGCATGTGCAAAACACGAGTGCTGGAAGAAGAATGAGAAAAATGTGTTCTGCTTGGATTGCATGGTAAGCATTTGCCAGCATTGCCTCTCGGATCACGATTCTCATCAGCTATTGCAGGTAATCAACACTTAATTTGAAGGTCAACCAGGCCATTAATAATGAATAGATGAGCTAGTGCAGAGTTCAATAATCGATTAAAGAATTTGATTGATTGCAACTGCAGATTCGCCGCTACGTCTACCACGATGTAATAAGGTTGCATGATATTCAGAAATTACTCGATTGCTCAAGGGTGCAGGTGATTAAAATCAAGCCTTAATTATGGGATCAACAAGATTCATAATCTTTCATTGATGTCCACTGGAGTTATAATTATTGAAGGCCACAGCACTAATTAATGTCTCATATATGTGACACGCACGTATGATTTTTATGCTTTAAGGCTAATTAACATTTTCTCTACATCTTGTTCGACTCATCCGATTTGGTACTGTCAAGTCTAGAGATCGATATTAATGTAATTTTCTTAATGTTGATGATAGGCATACACGATCAACAGTGCGCGAGTTGTCTTTTTGAAAGAGAGGCCGCAACCCAAGTCGAACAAAGGCCTTGGTAGCAATTGTGAGTCATGTCAGCGAAGCTTGCAGGATGCCTACAAGTTCTGTTCTGTCGCTTGCAAGGTATGAAAATTAGATATTGAATTGAGCAGTGATTATGTGCAATATGGCTGTCTCTTTATTAGTTAACATCTTCTTTGATAGTATATTTTATCCTTTCATCTGACTTATTTATCAGCCCGATTAACGCTTTGGCATGTGTGTGCGTAACAGGTAGATATGTCTTTCGCTGCTACACGGCAAGGAGGTAATGAAACGGAATGCATAGAATGCGACACATCTACTACTATTGTTACTACTCACCAGACTACAAGCTGTCAAATGAAGAAAAATGGTGAGAATATAATGGGTAATCAAGAGTGGCTTGATTTGGACGTCGCTACAAGTACAACATCATCAGAATCGATCAAAACTGCTGGCAGCTCGTCGCTATCAATGTCCCATTGCAATGTCAACATAAGGAGTATGCCTTATGCTGTCTGCACAACCAAATCTCATCATCTAGCATGTGCTACAATGCGTGCGCCACGCCATCCTCGTCCTGCTCATCATCATTACCCACATGAAAGTCTTAATCGATTAAAGATGCCAGATGTGTCACTTTGCTCGTCGACAATTGAGCTTATACCTTTTTTGTTGAGCAAAAGAAGGAAGTGCAACAAGCCTCACAGATCACCATTCTCATGATTGTGAGTGTCTTTTTGCACTTAATTACTAAGTCACAGGCAAACTTAGCACAAATCATGTGGATGGTATGATCAGTTGAACAAGCTTACCTTTAGAAATAATTCAATGAAAAGGATTTTGAAGCCATATGACAGATAAAAGTCAAATGGAAATGAATCTCAATGGCTCAATTTTTCCAGAAAAGAAAGAAAGTAGAGGAAAATTGGCTCCCAAGGTATATTAAGTTATGCTTCCAAGGATGCTATATAGAGCAACGGACCATCATAGCTTGTACGGTGTAACGAACTGTCACAGAAGATTGGAGTGGCCCTCCCAAGGGCTCCCCAGTATAAGTTGCATTTGTGCATGTATAGTAGAATGAAGTCATCTTCTCCATGGATTCAATCTCCCTTTAAAAGGTGCCAAAAAGTGTGTTGACTCTCCAAGTTTATGATATATTTTATTTTGTCTCCTTGCCCAAGATGTAATAACTCTTCAACTTCATTAAGCTAATCATCAAATCAATCATGGATTGTGCTATTAGAGATGGTGGTCCAATTCCTAAGAAGAGATCCAAAATTCTTTAACTACAGTACTCAAATAGACATTGTCATATGTTTGCATGTTGAAAAGCTTTCAAATTTGGGGGTGCACTTATAATGAACCATGTATACACATGTATATTGTGTGTGTTTCAATGGTATCCAAGAAACCCATTTACTTATATTTCACAAGAAGTTTTGAACAGATTAATTCTCACAATAATTCCCACATTATGACTAAACTCAACATCATGAGCTTCTGCAAGGGAGGCACGGCATACCTAGCTAGGTACGATTGGGGGCAGGGGACCGCCAGCCTGATGGGGGGGCCGACGGTCCCCTACCCCCAATCGTACCTAGCTAGGTATGCGGTGCCTCCCAAGCAGAAGCTCATGATGTTATGCATTGTATGAAAAACATTGAAAAAAAGGCTCCCTTTTCGTACATGAGAAAATTTCTAAATCTTCTTGTGAATTTTGTGAGGCAATAAAATGAACCCTTTTTTTTGTTAAATTGGAGAATTCTTGCTGATTTTCATTTGTATAATCTCTTCTATCAGTAAAATAATTTAAACTCAAATAAAATTCATAAATTAAAATGCCTATGTTTTTAAAATCACATGGTACACTAACATTTTTTGAGGTGCAACACCCGCGCTTTTGAGTCTCCCTCAAAGCACCTTGAGGTATGGGAGAGTTAATGCCTGTCAACTTTGACAAGAAAACTAGGCTAAAGTATCCCTATCATTACCAAAAATATAAGTAGCATTGTGTATAATCTATCACCATGGTTTCTCTTTGTGTTCATCACCATGAATATAGATCTAGAAAGGATCTCAGACTTAGCATATTGATCCAAACTGAGCCATGAGAATTTTGGTGGCTTCCTAACTTTTGAACTTTGGTTGCCCTTGTTTGCACTCTTTTGCATTTCAGTGTGTCTTTACTCCTTCTCTTGCTTACCTTGTAAGTATTCATTTGTTTTCCTTTCTCCATGATGGAGCATTATTGCTTACCTTGAAACCTTGATCTACTTTTGGCAAAGTGTACCTTCAACATGTATGTCCCCGTATTTTTGATTCTTTTTTTATTGAGCTCTTTTAGCAAGCCTCCTTATTATTGTTATACTATGTAGAAGGAATATGTACAAGTTTGAAGGGAGGTGAGGGAGTGGTGATGACATGAATTTTCTTAGAGGGCCTTTTCGAGACCCTAAAATTTCCCTAATGAAATTTAAGAAAGAAGCTAGAGTTTTCCATTTAACAAATTAAGCTATAAAGATGCAACTATAAGGCGAGCCCACAAAATTCCATTGAAAAAGATTGCCTAAGCCTTCGAATGAATTTTGTGTTTATGTGTGAGTAAAGATTTTATGGCTAAACTTAAAGTGTTTCTCATAGTACTTTTAAGTGAATTTGGTCATCAATTTGTTGATCTTTTCCTTACAAAATCTTTACCTATGCATAATCTCATTGGTGAGAACACAACACCTTAGTCCTAAACCTTTCACCTTCGGGGATTCACTCTATATACAAAACGGGACGTCACTTACGAACGGACAACTTTGATAAAACCCTTATATATGACTCTTATTAGGAAATATCCCCCCTTTCTACGTTTATATGGCAATCAATGAAAAAAATATCTTACTGCTATCTTACATATAAAATTTAGGTCTCACATGGTCTAACTGAGTAAAACTAATCAATGAGTGTGTAGCATAGTGACTGACAACATACTAAGGAACCGACTCGGGTGTATCCTCAATGTGTCTTAATCTGAATCTCAAACTATGTGCCCAATCAGTCTGCACTTTGGATACTCGTCCAATTTTGACCCATGATCCAAAGCTAGTGTAAATCAACCCTTGACCTGCTTCAAATCAGCCCTTATCTATGACCAACTTGATGCAAAATTTGATGTGTGACCTAATAAAAAACTTCTCCAAAATTTATCCAAGTTCTAATGCACACCGATAACCAATCATTACAAGTAATCAAACCAATTTGTTTTTCCAAAGCTTATCGTACCCGACCAATAAGGTTTGAAGCATGAAAATAAACACCTAAGAATGTAGCAATCTGCACACAACTTATAAATTCCTTTTGCCTTTCATCCCATGAGTGTGCAACCTTGATTTTTTCTATCAAGATCAATGCATGAATTGCATCAACCCACCAAAAGAGATCACCTTCAACCTTTTCCTATCTATATGTGATTGAATGTTGTGCATAATTTGCTAGCCAAAAATTATCGCAAATTTTAAATCGATCCAGGTGCACATAAGAGGCCGAAGAAGTACCGAATGATGGTTTGTTGAAAAAAAAGACGCAAACAAGTAGCATGCTTTGTACTTGAGGAACCATGAACATTTTTTTCACTTGTATTATTTATAGTCTTATTGATGGACAGTCTATTGTTTTTGGGTGATAATTTTTGCCAGACATTCAAAGTTCAGGCACACTTCATGCTTCAAGCCAAATTAATAAACAAGAAAGCAAAAAAATAAATCTTTGTCACTAAGGATGCAAATTAGCTAGAACAAACACGGGTAACATCATCTCATTTTGTTGCATGTACAATCCAAGAGCAAATCAACTACCACAAATATTACATGTTGAAAGCTATGAAAAATTTAAAAATGAAGCCAAATCCTGAGTGAGGAGCGAGCCCTCACCCCTTACGTTGATAACATTTTGCGAGAAGCTATCAATGTTTTGATGGTCGAGAACAAGTACCTACATAACCAAACAAACATGATTTTCTTATCTTGTATACAACAAATTCTTCTCAAATTGCATAAACTTCATCTTAAATAACATCTGCAAACACAACAACAACAACCGCGCAACCTTCGACTTATATAGGTCGCACTGTTTTCATGGAAGGTAAGAGCCAAGCAGCATTGAGGCCTATGATGCAGGGAATGTCAAGGAAAGGAATCCTACTAGTTTTGAAAGAAGCTTTAAAGTGAGCACAACACATAGCAAACAATCAATGCAACATAATGTGACATCGAGGGAGGCCTCTCCCACTTTCAAGATCACAAGACAGCAGCTATAGAAGGATAAGGAAGAGCTGGTGAGCCTAGAGACGATGTGGAGAAGGGGAATGTTTGATACTAGGATACTTGAAGGGAAGCTTCCCATTATGGATGATGAGAGCCAAGGACAGTATGAGAGTGTTGCTATTGCTTTCTCAAGGATCCTGCAGACAGACGATGCCTTTAGTTCTCTGGGTGCCGATGGGGTTCAGTTTCTTATTACATGTATCATTGAGAGCTACATTGCTCTTGTGGATTGGGAGGCATTGGAATTGTGGCTACATGAGCTACAAACTTTGCGAGTTCAACATGCAAGTAAGGCTTATGCACGGGCTTTGACAACAGCAGGACATGACATGAATTCTATACATGCATTGGCTTGTTTTGGCATTGGAGATGTGCAAGGAGCTTGGGGCCATAGTATCATCTCATAGCTACGAGGAGGTGATTGATGCAATAGTGAAGTCTACAGCTTTGATATGTCCCAACATGGGGAAGGCATTGTTTCCTTATGAAGAAGAAGAAGAAGTTGTGCAAGCTACTTTCCTCTCTATTTCTGTTTTCTCCACAAGAATAGTCTGGCCCACATCATTCTTGAATAGTGCCACATGCCTTCAAAATGCAAGCGTAGGTGACTGCATCTAGAGAGATAACCTCGCTTCTCATCCGATGAAAACAGCCCAGAGCTTCTAGGCCCTGGGCATATCTTGCTATCAATGTACATGTTCTAAGAGACGACGTTCCAGACATACTGACTAGTGTGTTGCCTAAGTATGCGTTCTTTTCAGACATATAGTCCTCACCTGTAACCTCTATCGGTTGTGCCTAGTTTTATAGGTGCCAATAAGTACTCCAAGTGGGGCTCCATTAGTTGGGCACCGATGCAAACAATGAGCTATATGCCTTTACACACACATATCCATTTGAATTTTACTCATTGGCAGAAGAGAGAGTGGTCGAGCCATGCATGGCCTTATTGCAGTCTATGATGTATCTGTCACTCACCATGCAACCAAGTAGGTAATTAAACCCAGAAAGAGAGAGAGAGAGAGAGAGAGAGAGAGAGAGAGAGAGAGATCAAAATTTCTCTTTCAGAGGGGAAATATATTTTAGAGGGTGTCCGCACAGCTTTCCTCTTACCATTAGAGCAGAAGTATATGGTGGATAAAAAGTCTGTGGCGGATTGGTTTGTTTTATACGCAATGTGATGTGTGTAGAAAAAATATCTGGAAGGTGTACCTGAAATCTTTGAGCATTGATGAAAGCACAATCGAGCTTCCTCTACTTCAACTCTTTTGCATTGCTCAAAGCCTCTGCGCCTCTCTCTCTCTCTCTCTCTCTCTCTCTCTCTCTCTCTCTCTCTCTCTCTCTCTCTCTCTCTCTCTCTCTCTCTCTCTCTCTTCACAACTCAAAATAGAGCAAGTTCAACTCACGCGCCATTTTTTTGAGGACTACTATTGAATTCTCATGCAACTTTGGAAGTTGAGCTCTTAGACCTACATCACACACGGACACGAACATAGTGCACATTGATATGGGTTTTGTAGTGTGAATCTCTCAATACTCACTTGATCATTGGCAGCAACTCCTCCATGACTACCTCAACATGTTGTAAGATGCCTCTTTGAGAGCACTCCTACTTTCTTTGGATTATGTTAAATGTCAGCCAGCTTGCTATCATGGCCAAGCATCCGTAGTCGTTTGCCAATAAAATGCAAGCGACTGCAAACAGCTGATTGACCAAAAGCGTCAAAGCACATTTGACGAGCAGCCTTCGAACTGATGACAAGCTCCACCTCCCCCAAAAAGCATCGTGATCGGCACAACGGTCACACCTACCTACACGTTGGCCTACCATGTCAAAATTTAAAAGAGAAAGTCCACAATTCAATGCCTTGATGAAAGAGCGTTGTTCTTCTCTTGAAAAGGCAAAGCGCTAAATCAAATTTCCAAAAAAGCAACGAAAAACTTAAAAGGGAAGCAAAAACCACCCAGAAATGATGTTTGTAAGGCAAGTAAAGACATTGTCAGGAGGGGATGCCGAGAGTGCATGCCATCTTGTAGCTTTTTGTTGTTGCAAAGCTCCCTCTTCAGCTTCCAAGAATTCCTCATCTTTAGCATCTGCGTCCACGTCTGCCTCACATTATGCTTCTTGCTGGTGGAACCTACTGCAACTCCCCCATTAACACTCTTGAGCTTGAAAATCTTATGTGTGTTGGGACTTGATTCCTGAAGAGCTACCCCATCCTCGCTTTCCCTCTGTTCGGAGCTCCATATCCTCTTTACTTCTTTTCTGCGACTCTGTTTTTGCTCTCACCCACATGCACCTCCATCATATGTTGGCTTTGGTGGCAATGAATGTGCTAAAAATAGGAACCAAAGCAAGGATATCGAGTTGTTGCATCAATGAAAATCAGAGAGAGAGAGAGAGAGAGAGAGAGAGAGAGAGAGACACTTACTTGAGATCTCTCGTTGAGAAAAAGAGAGAGATAGATAGATAGATTTTATTATCGTCATCGAAGGTCAAATATGACCTATGGGACCAAAGTTACATGTGATGTAGTATGTGTATGGCTCATGAGTGACTCTCGATGCTCCAAAATTGTGGTGATGAGAGTCGTAATGGAGAGCCATTTTTTTAAGAGAGAGAGAGAGAGAGAGATTTTTTCTGCCATTACCATGCCTTGAGGGGGTACTGTCGAGGTTGATCAGCACGTCAAAAATCGGACACAAACTGCATTATGTCATGCGCTCCATAGCCCTGCCATACAATCTCATGCACACTTCACACTCAAATGAACACTAATGCCCCTATCACACTATCACACTAGGGAGCTTGTCCCCTGTTACAGTGTCGCGTAGCCAAGAGCTACCACCATTCGAAGCCTATCAAAATGCTTCCCGTGTTTTACTTTTTGAAGGTTGGCCAGGTCATGAAAAGATCATCGGGCTTGCTAGGTTGCCCCTCCAAGCAACAAACTTTAACTACTACCATGTCGGATTACTACACGCCCTCTATCCCACCAACAAACTTTGAAAGTTACCTCTAACATTGAAATTTCAAATTTGTCTCTAAACTTTAAATTTGCAGGTGGGAATTTGGAAAAGAGCACAGCTCTCATCGAGGAGGACGATGCTTAGACGAGAAGCAAAAATTTCATCTTTGCATTTGTATGTAACAATAAATGTGAGCCTTGAGGAAGCTAGCATAGGGAATATTTAGAGCAATGCACGATAGCAAGGATGAAGCCCTAGTCTAGTCCAATGGAGATGTGACGCATCAGTGATTTTTTGGCCACTATACTAACACCATTATCTTCATATGGGTGCAAAAACATCTCTTTTATTGCCAAAAAGACTGGTTCAACATCGGAGCTCCTTACTAGCTCCTCTACCTTACTTGTGCATTATTTCTAAAATCAGTCATGCAGTTTGCCAGTCACTTGCAAAAAAATGAACATTTCACTAAGGCCTCCCCGTGGTAGGCCAAAAAGATTGGAAACACCATTTGATGAGGGCGCACATTAGGGAACAAAGCAGAGGGCAACATGCCATATTTTTCCCAAAAAAAGCAACAACCACTTTGAGCCCACACAAGATGGAGGGAAGACACCTACTTGTGTGTTGTTTTGAGAAGGGACCGTGCCACATAAGAAAGACCAAACTCGGGCCAAATCCTTAGCACCCACCCCCCCCCCCCCCCCCCCCCCCCCCCCCCCCCTCTCCAAATGGCAGCCAACTAGCTCGCTTCACAAGTTCCTTGTTCATCAGTGATTGATTGTCGTCTGCACCCATTAGTAGTGACATATTGCTCAAAGAAGTTTGTTGTTCTACCTTTCGCTAGTACAAAGCCCAAAAATGCCCAAACTACATGACAATATTCCATATTGGACGTAGATCCAAGCATACCCATGCCCCTCTCCATACCTACCCACGTTTGAAGAAAACAATTATGGGCATGACCAATACATATATATCAATGACGCTGACATTACAAGTGAACATGCTCATTATCGGTGCCTTAAGTACACATGAAGATGACGATGCACTAATAATTAGGGAAACTTACACTCATGACCATCATGTATGTGTGTTCTATAGCCACGCGGTCTATATATGAAGAAGAAATCATAGTTTGAGGGAGCAGTGATAGGCCTTTTCTTGATTGCTTTCATAAATGAGCTGAATTAGATTGCAAGACATATCCTTTCCTTTATGCTTGATGTTACTGCGACACAAAGTGCTCAAGAGGTACATAAATTGATATATGATGCCATAATATTGAACATTGTAACCATCAGCTTCATCATGCATATTATTGACTACACACTACGGCATCCCTACTACATCACCAATACCCAATAGAGGGTGTAGAAACATTGAAATAAAACTTACTACAATATGCAACATGGTTATGGCAAGGAAGCCCTGGGTGGTTTCAACCGAAGGTGAAAGGATGACCTTTTGCCACATCCAATCGCTTATCTTGCATCTTGAAGACATGTGGCCTTATGCAAGACCTTCACAAGATGACAAAATTTGCAATGAGGGATACGGTTTTAATCATAAGAGAGATACAGTCTCTTAGTCCTTATCACAAATTGACAAAGGATTTGGCCCGCACTGTGGGTATTTTGGTAAGCATTGTGTATGCCATCAAATATTTATTCATATGTCTAGTAGGTAAAGCAATGCAGCTCTATTAGGTGGGTGAGCATAAGCAAATATATTTATGCTTCTTGATGTTTTGGATTTTAAAAACCCCTTCAATAAATTTACCTCTATTGATTATTTATGCCCCTAATGTAAAATAGATTATGTAAGACTTTAGCAAATTTAATACCCTTCCACTGAATGCACATGCTATCTTACATTTTCCATAGTGGGTTGGGAAGCCATGATTTTGAAACACAAAAAATTCCTCTCATTTTTTCATTTTCTCACTTCTCTCTCTCTCTCCCCCCCCCCAACCAAATAAATATAATACCCCCTCCCTTATTTTTAAGCTTGGGAGATAAATTAATGGGGGCCTACCCCTAACTTATATGCTTATGTAACTTGTAAAAAGAAACCCCTCCCCTACACTTACATCGTGCGATAAGTTTTCCGTGGTGAATCCCCCGGGCCTTCCACATACATGATTTCTTCTTCATCATCTTTCCCTATGGTCCATTCGATCCCGATATCCATTGTCACAATCACAATTCTTTCACATGCATATTATACCTTTGTGAAGGTTGGTGATGAAAGAAGTAGTATCTTTAACTTTCTCATGGATTTTGTATGCTCTTCTTTCCATTGAAACTTTTGATTCTTGCACGTATTTTATCTATAGATAGGGGTAATGCTCATCAAAATGATTACATCGGTTCACATTTGGAGTTAATCATTGCTTGTAAAGAGCTCTCTCTAATAATAAATTATCTACATCTCAACTTAGTAGTTTAATAAACCATAAAACAGTAGGGGTTTCCACAAAGTCCAATGTTGACAGCTTTATTCTATCAATAGCTATTGCATTATTGTATTGCACGTACCAATCACTGATCTATTGTAACACAACACCCAACAAGTGATCATATTTTCACAATTCAACTTAACATTACAATACACATAAAATATACCAAATAATACATAATCAATTTATCAAAATGGTAATTCCATTACATACCCCTCCATTGTCCTAAATTGTGACCAGAACCAAACTAGAATCAGTGGTGGCCAGCCACTGCAAGAATGGTCTAGTAATTGGTGCTACCTAAACTGACAGATCTACACCAATGGACATGCTGCCTAAATCGACGAATCTGCACTAATACTGCTTAAATCAATGAATCTGCATTTAGTTTCGTGCTGCCTAAATCGAGGAGACTACACTAATGTTGCCTAAACTAGCGAATCTACATTTAGGTTTGTGTTGTCTAAATTGACGAATCTACAATAGTGCTGCCTAAACTAGCAAATTTGCACTTAAAAGAGAGGCACTGCCCGAATGTGTCTCGAGTGGTATGGTATGCAAGTATCAAGTGATGGTAGTGCGGACGTAGCCATGCTTCATATATCCATTGGCAATTTTTCAAGGAGTGATTTTTATATTTTACCAAATATCTTATGTACTGATTTCCTATGTGGGTAGTAGTGAGGTCATGGTCGTTTATTATTTCAGGAGTCAAAATTTCTCCGTCATCCTTGTCAAGGTGGGGTTAGTTGTGGAAGGGGTATCGAGAATAGGTCCCTTGTGTGTTCTGAGTAAACTGACATGAAAGAAATTATGTATTTCCTAGTGTGAAGGAATGCCCAAACGAAATGCGATGTCATTGATCCTTTCAAGAATTTCAAATGGCCATAGAATCTAGGGGCTAATTTTACTTTAGAATGTTTTTCGACACTTTTTAGTCGTCAAATTTTCTATTCTAAGCCAAACAAGATCATTTTCTTTTAAAAGTGTGGGTCTTCTTTTCTTGTTAATTTTGTGATGTGTATTTTTGTTATGTTCTTTTAATACAGTTTATGGCTTCTTCTAAAATGTTTGTGTGGTCTCTTGCTAAAATTTCAGCTGTTGGGATGTTAGTGTTGATAGTAGATATAGGGAGAGGGAGTTTCTTAGTACCATAAATAATTTCAAAGGGTGCTCAGTTTGTGTCTGAGTGGGGTGTTTTATTGTAGGCAAATTGAAGCATGGGAAGATGTTGGTCCCAATTTGTAGTATTTTTGGCGTGTATGATCTAAGAAGGTCTATGATAGTGTTGTTTTTTGTTTCTGTTTGACCATTATTATAAGGGAGAAAGGCGGATGTGAAGTCCACTGTAGTTCGTAGATTTTTGGCTAATGCAACCCAAAAGTGATTGCGAAAGCGACCATCTTGGTCAGATAGGATGACTTTGGGAAATCCATGATAGGTGGAAATGAGTTTGAGGAACAGTTTTGCAACATGTGGTGCGGATGGGGTCTTTTTGCAAGATACAAAATACACTTGCTTGTTGGAATGGTCAACTATGGTCCATATCATATCATTTTGAGAGAAATTAGTGGGAAGTCCTGTGATGAAGTCCATTGAGATTTGCTCTCAAGGACCGATAAGGGATAAGGGGAGGCATTAAAAGACCATAGGACTTACCATCTTAATGCTTAACTCTTTGACATGTTAAGCATTCATATACAAATTTAGTTACATCGTGCTTCATGTCAGGCCAAAAGAAGTGATCTTTACATATAGTAAGTGTAGATTGTACTGCTTGATGACCCATATAGCGTGGTGCATGCAATTCATTCATTGCTATTCTCTAAATGGTGTTGTGATGCATAGTTTTTGTTGAAAATAAAGAAATCCATTTGCCAAAGTGTAATGCTCAAAAGAAAGACCATTATTTTGATGTATTTCAAACCATGCACGTGTGAAATGAGAATCCATAGCATATGTGTCAAGCATAAAATTGAAGGATTACAATTCACTTACTAAAATATGATTCAAACAAATATGCTTGATTTTATAAAAAAACACAATTGTTAAACAAAAGCATAAAACATGGTAACAATTGAGGGTGCATTTTATAGATTCCTATGACAAGGATGTGTGGGTGAAAGATTCAACACTTTGGACCACGAAATCTAGTGATTAGGTCCAAAGAGGAGAAATTTGAAAGAAAAGGGAAAAGGAGGGCTTTAAGATCATCAAGCAAAACATGCCATCTTCATAGTTTGCAAGCTCAAAAAGCCAAAAAATGGGAACTTCATATGTTTCACAATGTGGACAAATGTAGAGTAGCCAACTTGTTCCAACATCTCTATGTATGTACCAAATATATTTTTGATTCTCATTTGATAGGAAAAACACCCGTTTTAAGTGTTTTTTTTTTGGATGTTAGTCTTTATCCTCTATAAATATGGTCTATTAGAGCTCAAGAGGACATGGAAAACATAGGTATGACATCAACTTTTCAAGAGCTAGTAATTAAAGACATTTTGATTTCTTCCACTACATAAGCTAACAAAATTGAGTGATATGTGGAGACTATCAAGGTATCTATCTATACTTTGCTCAAAACTTGGCAATATCATAATAATGATTGAGCATTTTTTTCTAAGTGGAGTACTAGCACAATATACAAAGACCACTATGGTGTAGTTCTAGATATGCCTTTAACACAACCATGAGAAGAAGTATGCATGTATTTGAAGATGCTCTTCAACCAAGGGGACTTGCCACGATCTTCCACTTTTTATCTATACTTCCTTATGTATTCTTATTCATTGGCAATCATGCTCTAGGGCGCACACAAATATCTGATACTTCCTCGGACTCAAGTTCTCTTTCTCTTGTGCACATAGCTAATGCTCTATTAATCTTGATGTGTGGGATAATTGTGTGCAAGTCTCAGTATGTAGTATCTACTTGGAAATCACACTCATCTTCATACCATGGGTGTGGTAGTACATCACACTAATCGAATGTTTGGTATCAAAGAAAGCTTATGATTGATCCTCAATCATGCACAAAAGTTTCCCTTCTACTTTTATTGCTAGAAACAGCTCGAGTCAAATCAACCTAAAATATAGGAGTACGAATCTTGCACTTCATTACATTTATTACTCAATGATACTTGGTACTCTAATAGAAGGTGAGCTAGCCTACTCATCATACATCAACACTAATTCATTCTTTATGATACAATTTTTGGGCTTAAGAGTTCCATGTCTGAGACCATTTATCACAATTTTGATGGCTTTTGAGATAATTCTTGGAGCAACAAACTGATGCAACTCTATTGTACTTTTGGTGTGATTCATTGTGATCTTCCCATAGAGAGGATTTGGGAAATTAACACGACCATATGGTTATTTTTATTTGTTTTGAATTTACTCCCCTACTACATGTTGTGATTAAGGGGAACAAAACGAAGAATTAAAGGGCTTGAAGGATTCTCCTCCTAAACGTAAATTGTTTTTGGATTCAAAGGGTCTCACAAAAAGCAACTTTGAGGCCATATTGCTCATATTCATGGTTTGTTATTTCAATCCGTCTCATCTCTAGCTACTAGTCAAGTCATCATCTTTCTTCTTCACCAATAGAATAAGAAAAACTGAGGGTGAAGAACTAAGTTGAATAAAACCCGTACTAAGCTAATTATTGAAGTGTCATCCAAGCATCCGAAAAGAAAGGAGTTGTGTAAAGAGTAGTAACCATATGAGGCTCATTCATTGAGATTATAACCCCACCTTGTTATGAGGGAAAGAGGCTGAGAAACTTGCCATCATGCTTGCATTCACATGTTATGCCATATAGTCATTATATATATTCCATGCAGCTAATCAAGGTCTTTCTACTCTAACGTAGGGATCAAATACCTTTCGACAACAACCGATATGACCATTTTGCCACATTCGAAAACTCTTTGATTGCTTGTTGCAATGATTCTTTTACCACTCAAGATTCTCTAGTTAGTGTTTGAACATGAGTTGCTGCATTCTTTGCACAATGTGGAATAATCCAATCTACTCCACACATAGAGTGAGAGAGAGAGAGAGAGAGAGAGAGAGGGGGGGGGGGGGGGGGGGGGGGGGGGGGGGGGGGGCAGGGGGTGTTTGCTCGTTGTAAAGTAATACATTC